>NC_083762.1:75640182-75690182 GCF_963514075.1 Conger conger
AAACATTCAAATATAACAAATAACTACACACAACTCATAGTTTATCACTTCTAAGCCTTAACCCTATATAACAGGGCTGCCCAACACTGTCCCTGTAGGTTTTCCCTCCAACCCAAACCCACCTTATTCAACAGCTAGAGATCCCTTTGAGCTGCTAATCAGTAGAATCAGGGTTGGAGTGAAAACCTACATGACGGTACATCTCCAGGAACAGGGTTGGGCCGCCCTGCTACGTCATCCTTCATCCACTGACACCCAATTCCTACACCAGGGATCCACAATCCGGCCCTCAAATCCAAATCCAGCCCTGGTTTTCTTGTCTCCCAGGTAATTAACTGAACAATTAGTGTTAATGATATGGTCACAAACAGCCAGGATATTAGTTACACCAATGCATAGCTTGCATGCACAAGCTAGCAAACGGAGTCGTGCCTATTCTGTGCCAAAACTTTCAGATGTCTTGGAGACCAATTTCAACCACTAGAGGGCGCCTTTCCACAAAAGACTTCAACATCGGCACGGTAATATCATACACTTTAAAGGCTCACATGCATCAGTGTTCTCTTCCTGCTTTTAGTATCTAAAACTGCAACAAAACATTCACAAACTCCCTCAGAGCCTCCTGTGTTCAGCTCTCTGTGTTAACATTGATCAACGTCATCCGATAATTATGCACAAACGTATGTCGCGTCATGTGGGAAATTGTTTTACAAACAGCTTGTACAAATAGCAATGAAACCCTAAAATATGCAATAATTGTACTTGAGAAACATGAGAAATAAGAGTGTGGGCCTGTAACCCCAGAGGAGAACCGGGCCCGGGCCCAGAGCCCCGGGGAAGCGGACCTGCTGGCCGAGCTGCTCAGGCTGCCTCCCCTGAGGGGCACCAGATCCTCCCGCTGCGGCAGCACGAAGCCCGCCAGGTTCATCAGGTCCCGCATCATCTGGCCCTTGATGCTGGCGTCCAGCGCCGTGTTGGAGTGCAGGCTGCAGTGGGGCGGGGGGGGGCGGGGGGGGGGGAGAGCGGAGAGCGGGAGTCACCGACGGCAACACCAATCAACAGCCGTTTCTGTGCCGCAGACGCAGCGAGGAAGGGGTGTCCGATCTCTCTGAAAGGGCTCAGACCAGATGGGACACCCCTGTCGTAAGCAGAGGTGGTCAGGGGTCAGGAGATAAAAAGCCCTGCCGTGGGTTTCCTCCACCCACGGATTTCACTCATTAGCTCTGCCTCCTGCTGGCTGAAGATGGGTGCCAATGAGCAAGTCCAAGGGATTGGACAAAGTACTGGGGAGGACTTTTACTGTACTTTCTGAACCAACACTGCAAGAACCAAAAAATAAGTCACTTATACTGAGACTTAAATGTATTTCTTTGACTGTTTTTGCTAAAGAAGACGGGCGGGTACCTGGGCGAGATGTTGACCTCCAGGAGCCAGGGCCAGAGGTGCTCGTCCAGCATGATGTCGAAGCCGAAGAGCTCGTGGCAGCTGTAGGGCGAGCGCACGTGCATCTTCACCAGCGTGTTCACGTACGGGTCCGCCCTGCTCGCACAACACAACACAACACGACATTACATTACATGACAAAACATAACATGAAACAACACGACATAACACAACATGACAACACAACATGAAACAACACGACACAACACAACACAACACATCATAACATGAAACAACACGACACAACACATGACAACACAACACATCATAACACGACACAACACAACACATCATAACATGAAACAACACGACACAACATGACAACACAACACAACACATCATAACATGAAACAACACGACACAATACAACAGGACAACACAACACAACATAACACATCATAACATATAACATATCACAACAACAGGGACAACATTTTCATGTTCATCCAAGCAATTCTGGCCTTCTTCTACCAAAGAATTGTGTCTTGCACCATATCAAATCAGTGCTTTCATTTCATTTGTTAATTTGCACAAAAAAGGGCATACAAGAACATGACAGAATAGCATCATAAGATACAAGACAGACTGTGCAGGAGAGGAAAGAACAGGCTTATAGGAGTCCTCCTCTGAATGAGAAATATATGATGTGGAGCAGTGGCGAGGTTATGGCGCCATCTGCAGGCGAGAGGGAGCATTTCAGCCAGCACACAACCCCAGCAGCAGAGCGATTTGCTGATTCTTGCTCACTCGATCTGTTCTGCCAGCAGTGAGATCAGGGCCAGACACCACAGACCCACACAGGGAGTGTGAATGTGCATGGCGGACTGTAACCCTCCCTGTTCCCTCTACGTGCGCCGTTTCGGTTTGGTTTGATTCGCTTTTAAATAAAAACACGATAAATAAAAACCTCTGGACGGGGTACAATACGGACTGAGTGGTTTGTGGTAGATCCTGTTTCATATGGGTTAAAGAAAAGCAAATAAAAACCAAATGAAAACCCCCGAAATCTTGTGGCACAGATAAACAGTGGTGAATAAAGCAATGTGGGGCAGACAGCGGAGAACATGGACACACACGGAGCAGCACTTACGCGATGATGGTTTTGATGACGATGTCTTTGATCTTCTCCCAGATCAGGTTGGTGTTGACGCCTCTGGATCCAAGATAGTGCCACAAGGCCTTCAAAGCCCTGCAGGGGAACACGAGACAGCGTTTTGAGAGGATGCTCGCTCGCTCGCCCCCGCTGTGACAGAACGTCCCCCTCCATGTGACAGGGGACACCTCGCCCGACTCACCACTTGTGCCCCTGACAGGCCTTGTCATCGCTGTTACTCTGGTACTCGGAGTTCTTCTTGTTCACGCTGTAGTTCGTCAGGTGCATGAACTTGTTGCTGAGGCTTTTGAGGGAAGACGAATACCTGCAAAAACGAGCAGACGAATGAACACACCTGAACATCTCCCAGCGTCACCATCTTTCAATGTCTCGTCTCCCAGTTGTACAAAATGTTAAGAAACAGAACATCTGTTAGATTAATCACTAACCAGTAACCATATCACTTCATAGATGTACTAAATTTCTTACTTACAACACTAAAACACCTATGCAATACCGTAGAAAGGACCCACATCATTAAGTTTACAGAAATTGGGATGGTTTTACATTTCATTAATTCTACATGTTCCTGGTGAAACTTTTTTAATTCAATGCAATAGAATATAATTTAAAGCACACACACGCACACACACAAAACCCAAATGCATCACTTGAAAAAACGGAGAACCTTCCCAACTTTAAGGTGATAAAAGCAAACACTTCGAAGGGAATCCGCGGGCCGTACTTGCAGCTGGCGAAGCGGACGAGCCCGTCGGTGAAGATGTAGACCCGGAGCGGGTCGTAGCAGGTCACATACACGTAGATACGCAGGTCAAACTTGTTCCCGCTGATGAGGTAGGGCTTGTGGAGGTATCTGAGGCAGGGTCCCAGACAACACGGAGCGGTTACTTAAAGCTGCTCCCTCTTTATATCGGAAAGGACATTCAGTGAGAACTGGGACGCAAAGTTCCCTCGACATCTCACATTATCTCAGAACGTATTCGCGATCCAAATCTCAAGCACGTGTCAAACATTCTTCCTCCATCGGAAGTTTAATTCAGTTTTTCAGGAAAACTGGTGACGTCAAGGGAAGTCTATTTGCAAGCTCACATGGAATGTGCTGAAAGAATTGCCCATACTAGAAGTCTTCTTATGCTAATTGTCCAATTCAAATCCATTGAATCACATCACTTCTTACTAAGAACCAAACCGATCAAAGTGCAGCTTACTTCTGAACCAGGAGGGGTCTTCTGTTGGGAAGCTGGCTCCACTTGTGAATCACCTGGATCCCGATCCCTCGTGCGGAAGCTGGCTGCCAGGACAGAGGGGAACAAAGAGAAACCTGTCATTTTCCAGGCCGGCTGAATTCAGTACATCCACACTTAGCCCAGCAGCTCCAACATCACAATCCGTCTCCCAACCAGACCTGGGTCAGATACGCAATTGTTTTGGATTCAAATACTTTTCTAGGCTTTACTGAGCTTGTCTGATGTATTGGAACCCATAGGCAGCATGTAGTCTAGTGGCTAAGGTGCATGACTGGGGACCCGGAAGGTTGCTGGTTCAAGGGCTCTTGGGCTCTTGTGCAAGGCCCTTAACCCCAAATTGCTCCAGGGGGGATTGTCCCTTGCTTAGTCTAATCAACAGTAAATAACATGTAATGTAAGGTAATAAAATAGGCTCAAAAACTGCAAGCCCAACCTTCTGGTCCTCAGTTGCACCAGGCAAGATCAATCGAGCACAGAATAAGTATTTAATTTAATCCAAAATGATGATCCCGACGCACCGGTTTGATGATCCACTTCTGCCGCGTGCCCGTGCTGTCCCAGGCCTTCCTCAGGAGCTTCATGTCCTGTGGCAGCACAAAGGATCGTGGGAAGAAGCCAAACTCCTGCTTGCCAAAGTGCACCTGCATCTTGGACAGGTTGCGCCAGAGCCGGTCCTTCCGGCCGATCTGGAAGGAGCCTGGGAAGTGGTTCAACTGGGGAGAGGGGAGAGGAGAAGAGGAGGAGGAGGAGGAGGAGGACAAAGAAGAGGTGGGGAGGGGGGGGGCGATCAAAATGAAAACATGAAAAAGGTTTCAGCATAAATCAGAGACACAGTAAAACAAGGTGGGGAAAGAAAATTCAACCAAACACAACAAGAACTACAACCATGTGGACACTTAGTGGCTAAGGTACAAAAGTGGGACGCGGAAGGTTGGTGGTTCAAGCCCCGGTATAGCCACAATAAGATCCACGCAGCTGTTGAGCCCTTGAGCAAGGCCCTTAACCCCACATTTCTCTAAGGGGGATTAGCCCCTGATTTGTCTAATCAACTGTAAGTCACGTTGGATAAAAGCTTCAGCTAAATAACTCTAATGTAATGACATGGCAACTCTGATATTCAAACGCAATACAACCGGAGCAGCCACACTCTTACTTTCTGGTATTCCCGAATGGATCGGAAGCCGGGTGACTTCATGTGGTGGCCCCAGCAGCCCAGCCATTCATGGCTTCCTGCGAATCAAACAAAGCCAGCGATTGGCCGGTCAGGAGGATGACTCCGGTCATTGCAGGTGTAAGAAAAGCACCCAAGGTTCCCTCAGCGACAACGGCAAGGCAGCGGTTTATAGAACTACTGACCTTATAGTGACAGATTAGCAGACTAGCTAGTTTAGTAATACAGCTACACACATAGATTTGATTAAATACGTAAAAGGAAAACTGCTTGTGAAGAACACATAATTTGTGGCTGGCTGAGCTGAACCTGCTAGCTGACCTGCTGCTTGCAGTCTTGGAGGCCACAGCACGCAGTACCACGGACTAGAAAAGCTCCGCTACAGGAAGCAGGCAACCAGAGGCTCGCTCCACTTACTCTTGGTGGCTTTGAAATGCGACCTGGCGACCGTGTGCTTGACCACGTTAGGGGTGACGGAGCTCATCTTCCACTTTAGCAACTTCCTCTGCTCATCTGGCAACATCTCCACTGGAACACAGAGCGGCCCAGTTACATCAGCGCAGTCTCAAACAAACACACACTCACATCAGCAAGCACAGTCCCACACAAACACACACTTACAACTGCGCAGTCTCACACAAACACACACTCACATCAGCAAGCACAGTCCCGCACAAACACACACTCACATCAGCAAGCACAGTCTCACACAGACACACACTCACATCAGCAAGCACAGTCTCACACAAACACACTCACATCAGCAAGCACAGTCTCACACAAACACACACTCACATCAGCACAGTCTCACACAAACACACACTCACATCAGCAAGCACAGTCCCACACAAACACACACTCACATCAGCACAGTCTCACACAAACACACACTCACATCAGCACAGTCTCACACAAACACACACTCACATCAGCACAGTCTCACACAAACACACACTCACATCAGCAAGCACAGTCCCACACAAACACACACTCACATCAGCAAGCACAGTCCCACACAAACACACACTCACATCAGCAAGCACAGTCTCACACAGACACACACTCACATCAGCAAGCACAGTCTCACACAAACACACACTCACATCAGCAAGCACAGTCTCACACAAACACACACTCACATCAGCAAGCACAGTCTCACACAAACACACACTCACATCAGCAGTCTCACACAAACACACACTCACATCAGCAAGCACAGTCCCACACAAACACACACTCACATCACCACAGTCTCACACAAACACACACTCACATCAGCAAGCACAGTCCCACACAAACACACACTCACATCAGCAAGCACAGTCCCACACAAACACACACTCACATCAGCAAGCACAGTCTCACACAGACACACACTCACATCAGCAAGCACAGTCTCACACAAACACACACTCACATCAGCAAGCACAGTCTCACACAAACACACACTCACATCAGCACAGTCCCACACAAGCACACACTTACAACTGCGCAGTCTCACACAAACACACACACTTACAACTGCACTCGCACTCACACGCACACGCACACACTTGCTTATTGCAGTGGTATTCGATGTACTAGGTATATAGCGTATTCATAATAATCATGCTGCTTTGCCACGCATACAGCCCGGCAGTGTTGTCTGCAGTCAGCACTGTGGTTACTAGGCTACCCTCTGCATTTTGAACATGAGCCAGACAGCTAGCAGTTCACAGGGCACAAGGAAGGTAAAAGCTATCCTACTTAGACATTTTTTAAATAAAGAGCTTCAGGGACACAAGGTCCGTCTTAAGAACACAGCTGCTCTGTATTTAATTGTACTATGTACAGCTGCGTGTAAATATTAACATTAAAAGAACATTCAACTCTCAGTAGTCTGAACATCTTATTCGGAATATTGTCATATTCAGAATACGGGCAAGAACCATAAAATCGTTTGCATTTAGTGATGCAGTAAACTACTGCAAGCATAGTGCTACGCTCCCAGACAGTATCTGTGCACAGCTGATGAATATTATGCTGGGTAAACTGGTGTGAGGAACAGTGTCCCGCGGCCTCACCTCTCTCTTTGGCGGTGCCGAAGTACAGTGTTGGGGGTGTGTGGGGGAACAGGCTTGGCACCAAGGCTGGCTTTAGGACCACATCTTCCTCCAGGACGGGGGTATCCGGGTCCTCGATACTAACAACCACAGCAGGGCATCAAGAGCAATGAAACACACACACACACACAAACACTCACACACACACACACACACACACGTACACACGTACACACGTACCCACAAACGCATACACACACACACACGCACACACACACACGTACCCACAAACGCATACACACACACACACACACACACACACACACACACAATGCAAAGAAACGCACACAAACACATACACAACAAACACATACACACACACGGACTTTATTGCTCAAACCACACATGTAAACACAGAAGCAAAATGAAATAAACAGCTCCCTTATTTATCAACAAATCAAGTGTCAGTTTTTTTCCCTCCAATCACTACATCCTATTATTAATAATAATAATAGTAATAATAATAATAATAATAATAATGGAATATATAAAAACTCACATGACAGTCATTTAAGGTTTCGCCCCGTTGCTCTTGGTTAAAAAAAGTTTGTTCCTCAGAGGGAATCACATTGCGTTTGAGGTCATAGACTACATGAGCTTTTACCCAAATGAACCAATCAGGTGGGGTGTCATTTCAGGACAATGATCCACTAGGACCAGCACAATTTGGGCACAGAAAGACGTCCCCATTATTGAGGGATCGTTCTACCTTTATCAGTGATTGACAATTGGCAGACCTTTCCACTAGCCTCTGTGCTTTCAGTCTTTTCACACAGAGTAACCCCCAGAACAACAAAAAGCTTAGTTCTCTTCAGTGAATCACCACCATAGTTATGTCCGGTATTCGTCTGGATTTCCCCAAAGCTTGTTAAAAAGAAATAAAAATGTATGGACGATCACCGGACAGTTATCTGGTTATTAAGAATTAAATTAGATAGAATTAAAACTGTTTTCTGCGGTCAAATATCTCCGTCCGAAACATATTTATTTCCAAGTCAAATCATACTGTTTAGACATTAGTTGCTATCCTAAGAGACTAGTAATACATTCCAGTGAGCCCGAGACAGAAAATACCGCACTTATAATTCGAAATATTAGACTTTCTTTATTTAAATTTAATTAAACTTTTGACCCTACTTGCACAAATACAGTTAAAGAAAAAGCGTAGCATGGACCTACTGAATTGGAGCTCAGGTAACTGGCACATTTCACTGACAGTCTCAAAAAGAGAATGCAATCTTAAAAAAACCTGAATTACTTTGATGAAACTCCAGTGGAAGTTGCAGAGGAGAAATTGTCGACAGAGGAGCAATCAAATCCATCTGGCCAAGAACAAGCAAACGGGAAAAAAAGCAACAATCAGATCAAGCTCTTATAAAACAATATCCAAAATACCAATCACAGTACATCACATACAATGCAGGGCTTCCTGCCACTGCATCGCTGATGTCACTTCCTGCCACTGCATCGCTGATGTGACTTCCTGCCACTGCATCGCTGATGTCACTTCCTGCTCACCATTGTCATCTCCACTGCAGTGGCCCTCCATCTCGTCTGCCAGTTCCTCTTCCTCTTCCTCTTCAACTTCAACTTCAACTTCATCCAGTGACATTGAAAGGGTCTCCTCACTGGACACGGACAAAAAGCACTCAAAGCAACTCTCACAAGCACTCAGCCATTTCTCAGTAAAATACTGATGGCCTCGGGAATTTTCTAAAAGTAATTCTTACCTTTGGCAGGGAATCAAATTATTCAAAGGAGCCACATAATCATCTATTAGAAGTAAGCATTACAGTGTGGCCAAAGGGCCCAACACCGGTGCCATTTGCCATTTTTAATTGAGTCCTTGTCGATCTGTACTATTGATCATACGTTTCATTATACAGGTCCCCTAAGGTACATCACGGTTACGAGGACAGGATTAGCCAAATACACCACCCAAGGGCCAAAATGAAGAGAGCTAAATTGGGGCACACATTCAGAGATTTAAATAGCTGATTAGCTCACCTTAATTACAGGTCTAGTAATGCAAGCATGTCTAAGTATGGGCTTAAGTGAATGTTTTCCTTGCTTTCCCTTGTACCATTTAAAAATGCCCCATGTCAAAGGAACTCATAGACAGCAGGGGGCGCTAGCTCTCAGCTTGCTGTAATTTGAAAGAACTGGTCTCACCCAAGTTGATGGTAAGAACTTGAGGTGAGAAATACAAAAATTACACACTTGTCAAGCGTTCAGTGTGGGTATTCTTTAGTCGCAATGCCATCCATGCCCAAACTTTGACACGCTTCCTTCTCTAAAACAGGAAACTGCGCATCAGACCTCTTTCGTAAAAAGGTGACACACTTTCAGCACACAGTTGCAAACTGTCCCGCTCATTCTCACTGGCGTGTGAAGGCATGTGGTCAGTACTCACTTCAGGAGCCGGAGGCCCATGGCACTGTGGTCCTCCAGCGGAGGCAGGGAATAGCTCAGCTCACTCAGCTGGGGGAGAGGGCGGCTCTCTTTGGTGAGGTGCATGGCGGATATCTGGTTGGTCAGCGAGTAAACGGAGAGGGGTTTCAGGCAGGCTCCTTTGCGGACCGAATCGCCGGGGGCATCACAGACTTCGTCGGGAACACAGCAGGTCGTCTCGTCCCCGCCGGCAAGGCAGAGCGGTGCGGATTTGGCCGGAGGGACGTGGTTGGCAGAGGACCGAGGACCTGAGTCGGTGTTCACAGCTTCCACGATGCAGGGAGGGTCCGTGTCAGACCCTGGTGGCATGGCCAACCCATTAGCAGCCCCGTTTCTCAGGAGGGAACCGCTCTCACCCAGCCTCTCCAAAGCCGCCCCGACCTGTCCTTTCGCACCTTCGTAAGTTCCATGGCATTGCAACGGATGTTCCTCCAGACCCGCGTCTGCCCTCACCATACCGCCCAGCTTCTGCAGTTCCTTATCCCCGCTGCTGTGCTCCTGCGTCGAATCTTGACATCTGCTCTGCGAAGGCACGGCAGGGTGTGCTAGTACCCTCTCTATTTGTCTCGCCCCTTTGTCGTCTGTGTAGCAACGCAAGGCAACCTGGGAGGGGTTGAAGGAAGACCTGGGTTCACTGGGCTCCTGCCCAGATTGTGAGGTCAGACTGGCGGTGGTCCGCGGTGTGGCCCCGCCACTTCTCCGGCGGCTGGCCCCAAGCTTGGTGCAGCTCCATGGTAACGACCGGTCAGTGGGCAGAGTACCCTCAATAACTACTGAAGATTTTCTGGAAGTGGCCTTTGGCAGGGACTGACATGTCGGATAGATGGCTCGATGGGACGCAAGCGTCCTCTTGCTCAACAGCCCCGGCCGAAGCTGGAGAGAGTCAAAGCGGGCGGAGGACCGGCAGCTGTTTTTGGAGGCTGACTGCCAGATGGAATTCTTGGAACTGGTGAACGAAACACTGGAACTCGGAGAGGCATGGGGCGCTACACCGGAGACACGGCCATTGCTACTGCTTGCGTTGGAATTTAAACCCTCTTTACCTCTGGCCGTTTTGGGGCTGGCTGAGGACAGAGGAAGGCAGGCACGATGTGCGAGGGTCCCTGAGACAGAGTTTTGCCGGTTCTGTGCTACCCTCGCGTGCAGCTGGTCTACATGGTCCCGGGGGCTCTGGGTGTAGGACACCGTTCTCGTCAGGCTTGTGGGGGAGCCAGAGCCGGCTAACAGACGAGCTGCCAGGCCAGGACCAAAGGCCTGTGCGTGGAAGTCTTCAGCTCCATTGGAGGCCATCAGTTGCCATCTCTCATCCTCCTGGCAGGGACTTCAACACATCACATCAAGAAGGTGGGTGGTAAGGCTGGGGTCAGTCCACTTGTAATGGAGAAGAGGGAAGGAAAGCAATACGGTGAAGTGAGGTGGGCACATGATGTAAAACTGTTGTGTTAAGCAATAAAGTTCACATAACAGACTGATTTAACATGTGATTTAACTGGCCTATATTAACTAACTTAATGATCTGTTCAATGCTGCATCCAGGGCAGAATGTCAACAACATTCAGCCATAAAAATATACAATACAAAGTACTTGTAAAGTTGTAAAGTTAGTTTCAAATTTAAACTTTTAGGGACTATAATGCTATCCGTTTTCCCTGGTACGGTGGCAAACGAACAACTTGGATATTTTATTTTGGGCATTAGACTTTAGACAGCTGCTCGCCAAGTAAAGGGATTTAACGTTAACTACTTGGGGGAATTTTTCCCGAGTTAACGTTACCATTTTAAAATAATATCAGCCACCCCTCAACTCTGAGCTGTTGCTAGATTGCACGAAGGTTAATGTGTGTAACGGCTTACAACGGGTTAATGTTCCCCTTCGTGAACTTGTTTGGATAGCCCGCAAGCTTGTTAGCTCTGAAATAGCTCCATCAGCTGTCAGCACAAACATGCTTTGAACTGAAGTTAATGTGGACGCAGGTAGATTGGAAGCTAGCAACCATATGTCAACTACAATAACGTTAACCAGTTATTGTTAACAATGTGGCCATTGTTTTCTCCCGCGTTAGTCCATGTTAACAATATAACGTTAGGTACTAAGCGACCAAGCCAGTAGCTAGCTACGGTAACGCTAACAGGCACTAGCGTTAGCCAGGCAATCAATCAAATACTTTGTTTACGTAAGTAAACAAGGTAACATGCAATCTAGCACTAGATATGGCCAATTCAGTTCAGGACTTTGTGTTATGTAGCTTGACAGCGGCATGGCACAATGTTTATCACACCGATTAACTGCGCGCTAGTACAGAGACGCTAGCAAGAAAATCCGTTTCATACAATGCAACGTTAGTGTGGTCAAACGTGCCCTGTCCTCAATTGCATGCTATCCAACGCTAGCTAGCCAACTTAGCAATCTTCCTTCACTAGACTAAGTTAGCGAGCAATATCTGAGCGGAAACCCGCCCAATGTGAATGTGCGACGAGATTGTCATCAGTTAGCAACTATTACGTTTCCTAGCTACTTCACCTGAGGGTGAGGATGCGGCGCAGATATAGCGTGGCATCGCTCCGAGTGAGATCCCGCAAACGTAATCCACTGTGCCCGCAGCTTTTGGCCACCTTTAATCATTTCCTAGCAACAGCGTTGCTCCGCCGCGGTTTCCTTCCTGTAGAGATCGTTACCTTTGCTTAAGTGACTTACACGTCCGACTTGATTAGGAAAAGTAAATGGGGTGTATAATTACATTTAATGTGAGAGGTGTGGTATTACAATAATTAGACATCATTATGTCATTCACAGTGAAGGAAACACATTAAGATTAAAGCTATAGGAAAAATCTGAATCAAGAGTTTTGGTTGAAACACAACGATGCATAGCACAGGAAGGGAAACCGAGAAAATCGTTATTCAAAACTATGTTGGGGTCGGTTAAAGTTTAGAGATGTCTACAGGAAACGGGGTGTTCATTAGTCGAATACACTGTAGTGTACGAGATAATGCCGATCTGAGGATAACACACTTTGTGTACTTCGAAAGTTGAATGTGAATTTGAGCAAGAATAACATATATGAATATCAGTTGTCATTCAGTGCTAAACAATGCTGAACACAAATGGAACTCACCTTTGTAAGCATTTGTGTACCACCCCCTGGGACCTGAATAGATTATATTAGTTTGATCATATACAGCTATGCTCATTAAACTGAAATCCTGGTTATGGCAGGTTACTTGTTTATTAAAGTAGACAATCATTCAGTATCATCTCCTACATTAGTAAATACAAGAGGGTAACTATTGATATGGCATTTTTTATTTGATAAGGTTGAACATCTTTACACAATTCTATACATTTCATGTATTGTACATGTTTAAGAATAAAAAAGAAATTGTGCCACAAAATTGCACAGACTTTTGTTTAGCATTTCAACACCTATGTCAATCCATGAAAAAGGTAAAGGGTTATTTTTTATACCTAGTTTTAGAACCTGTACACAGTATCCCTCTTCCCTTAAATCATTTTCCAAAACTGTAACCTCCCCATCAGCTCAGAGCACTGAAAGAACACAGGAAAAGAAGCTCTGAATTGGAAAACATTTGTGCCAGAAAACAACATTGTCATTTGAGTCCAAGTATTCTTTTCTTTTAGTATGCTTAAAAGCTGGACAGTACAACTTAACCAATGCATTTCAACTGTTACACATTCCTAACCACGCTGAGCTAGAGTCAGTCTACCCTGATTATGAAGAATAGTTTCAGAAAACTCACCACACCTTTCAATAAAAAAATTAAGAGATTAAGAGAGTGAAAATGGTTTCTCGGTGAAACTGGGCCTTGCTTCTATGAAGCCTGAAAGATGTTGTAATATTACGGTAATGCTTACAGGGCAAAACCTTTTGTTGACACTTGCACAAAGAATAAAAAAATGCAGAATTGAAAAACATTGTGTTCAGTGCTTTCGGGACACGCCAAATCACAATAAGAATATTTCACAGTTCCATATAAATGAGGAAAAATCATGAGGTATGCTTCAGAGTATCAGAGAAAGTAATGTCCTGTAAACGGGTTTACATAAACTGTAAACTGCTCTCCTCAAGCCTCAAACGTGTTATACCAACTGACCTTATATATTCCGGCTGCATATAACGTGAAAATGTGCAATATTGCTTGGAGCATTACCGGCACTATCTTATGCACTTTACACTGAAATATCAGTGGTCATCTCATGAAAGAAGAAGCAATCTGCTCTAACTCGCTGATGTCAGTGCATCAAATGATCCAACTTGAATAGGAATTTAGGAGTCATTCTGTAGTATTTTTTCTGTAAAAAAAAAAGTTGAAAGAATTTGCTTACAACTAACCTCACAGGAAGTGCACCTGATGTGAGCACAGGAACACCAGTCTTTTAAACACTAACAGCATTTTTTGTTGTTGTTAAAATTAGGGATACACGTCAAATTATCGATTTTATTTGACATTAATATAGACCTATGTTTTGTTGCTCCAGTCAGACCTAGGTGCACACTTATTGCCAGTATACCAGTGCCGTGTTGGAAAGATTTCCAAAATATCACCTGGGCCTAAATTGAAATTATACTATTGAAATACTGCAAATAAAAATAACAGTAAATAAAAGATTCGATTTCCACATCAAACAAAACATCAGTTCGAGAACAGAACAGCCATAGTCCATAAACAAACTCAAATAAAATAATAATGAAAAAAAAAAAAAAAAAAAAACACACACACAAAACTTGAGTTGTAGACTTCTATGTCATCTCATCGATTAAGTATTTCCTGCACAAGCATCTCAGCCATGAAGAATGTCCCACAAACACTCTACTCCCTCCGTTACAGCGTTAACACAGCCCATGCCCTTAGCAACAATGAAGCAACGCAATAGCGTTATAGCAAACAGGGAACTGTGAAGGTACACACTACACAACTACTTTGGCTATTTGTGAGGATGGTTCTATGCTGCCAGGAGCTACAGTAGCTCTTGTAACCCCAAGTGGACATTTAAATTAGACAATGTTGACTAATTATAATGATTTTAAACTGACTGTGGGGGTAAGAAGTAACATATTGTATCTCTGCTTATAGGTTTCCAGAAAATGTATTCCTCAACTCTTAACTGAAAACTCACCAGATCACCCAAATATAATTCAAGCCCAATATATGGGAAGAATACTTTAGACTAAGTAAAAGTTTTATTTTGTTTTTACTACAAGCTTAAAACAAAGCATTGATTAAAAGCACTTCCCACACGTCTCTCAAAATTGTCCCCTGGACTGAACGTTAGAATCAAACCTTTCGGTCTGATCAGGACATTTTGAAATTTTATCACACAGGTATACCCAAGAAGGTGCTTCAAATATCTATGCATTTGATATAAAGGATTCCTAAAGGAAGCTGTAATGTAATGATGTGTTCTCAAACCATACACGTCCAAAGCTGTGCTTGACAGCCATACCAACTTCCGGTCTTGTTACATACAAAATCCTCAATCAGCCTGATGAGATGGTTTCCAACAAAATGTTTATGCAATGCTTGAGTCCCTTCTCAAAACAAACCCAATTCCCACCTCAATTTTTTTAATACACTCGTCTAAAGAGCAATCAAGTACCCAACTCCCATTATACCAAAGCAACCCCAGATTATTTAAACACAACAAAACCCTTTGTGATTTAAACTTGGCATAGTAGAGGAACATTTATTTGTTCAGATGTTTCATGCCACTCCGCGGATATCTTCTTTTACTTTCTATGAAAAAATGGTTTAACATTTTAAAATGTTTTCGGTTTTTAATGTGTGCTTTTAAGCCCAGCATGTTGCTAAGTTCTCTTGTATGTCAGACAACACACACATGCCCTTATCAGCTCGCCAGAGAGAACCAAGGGGCTTCACTCATTTTTACACACACACACACACGCACACACGCACACACGCACGCACGCACGCACGCGCAAGCAAGCACCAACGCGCACTCACACAAACACGCCCTCACTCACACACACACGCACCAACGTGCACACACACACACACACCTTTAGATCTTTTCATATTTCCTGAATAAGTGCAACCAAGTATCCTTCTGATTTGAACGATAAATGCAGAATAACAACCTATCTATCTTTTCATTTCATATCGCACAGGGAGGATATGCATCATAAATCTATTTTAAAAAACTGCTGTTAGTTTCTCCAAGTCCTTCATATCGGCACCGTTCCCCGGGCCACTCTCTCTAGCTGGGCATGAGGAAGGGCTGGACCTTCCCAAAAGGCACCAGGGTCTCTGAACAGCAGGGCCACACTTTAAGGGGCACGTCGGGGCCCGGATGCATGAAGGGTCCCAGAGTGTAAATATCAGGGGTCGGCCAGGGCGCGGTGAGCTGAGCGGAGGCTGAAGTATCGGATCCGTTTCCCGCTCCGCACTGCGTGGAGGAGGAGGGCAGCAGGTAGCCTGAGCCGCCCGGGGCAGGGGCAGGGGCAGGGGCCGGGGCGGGCTGGTCCGGGCCGGGCTCGGGGTCGGAGTAGGCCAGCGACGTGAGGAAGGAGCTCCAGAAACACAGCGCCGAGCTGGGAGACGGGGAGCGGACAGGCGAGGAGGGGGCGGTGCCCGAGCGCCGTTCCTGGCTGTCGTTTCCCAGAATGCAGCAGCGGAGGTCGGCGGGCGGGGCGCCGTTGTCCAGCAGTAGGCCGGGGGGGTCGCTCGAGGTCTGGAGGTTGACAGTGCAGAGGGTGCCTTGATCCTTGGGACAGCTGAGCTGATGCAGTACGGCGGAGGAGGCTATGAGTCCAGCTACGCTGGTCAGGTAGACCAGGCTGAGCATGCAGGCCAGCTGCAGAGAGAGGGCAGAAACATACCCACATTAAGGCCCGTCCACACCAACAACGATAACAATAACTAGAAACACGTTGCTTTAAAAATCGTTCCAACTCAAGTGGAATGGCGGAGACCACACCACGACCATAACGAGCGACGGGCGATATCATTGGGATCATTTTCAGAGGGATTCTTTCAAGCTGCGTGATTACGAAGACAAAATCCAAAATGGCGGCTGACCTAGCTGAGAGAGACGTTCAGAACGTTATCTTCTGTCAGTGTGGGTGCTCACATTGTTAATATAATTATGGTTATAGTTAGTTCTTGGTGTGAATGAGCATTTATTCATGACATTTATTTAATTGTACGTTGCTTTTTTATCCAATGCAACGTATAATAAATGCATACCAAAAGCTATAGTAACTACAGAACGAAAGAAAGGGTCGCATAAGGTATAATTCGCATAAAGTATCAGCTGCCTACAGCCATGAACATCATATCTAGTTCACATGGTACAATAGGCCAAGTCAGTAGACTAGAAGAAAGGCATATAATACAATAGATATGGTAAACAATCACAGCACCAATTTATGTTCATATTTCAGCCCACACTGAAAATATGAAAATATAATAATGACACACTAAGAGACCTCTTGATGTCAGTACATTACATTACATTACATTAATGGCATTTGGCAGACGCTCTTATCCAGAGCGACGTACAACAAAGTGCATACCCATAACCAGGGATAAGTGCGCTGAAAGACCCTAGAGGGAAGTACAATTTCAATTGCTACCCATACAACAAAGATACCTTTTCGAACTCTACCTTAGTCCTCCCTCCTGATTTCCCCCGCCCCCCCTTTCTGATATCCCTATCCTCCTTGTCTAACCCAAAAAAAAACAAAAAAAACTAATTGCACTTATGATGACGACTATATGTTTAGAACAGCATTCCATGTGTATTTTCCTAGTTATGGATGTGATGCTTTGACTTGTGGAAGAACCTATGCACTTGTAAGTCACTTTGGATTAAAAGCGTCTGCCAAATGACAAAAATGTAAAATGTAAAGATAAACAACAAATAAACAAACAAACAACAAAGCAAAAGTGACCAAACTTAACTATCCAAATACTGCTTACCTAGCCAACTAAAAATACCGAAACACAAAGTAAATCACAAAGACAACAATTAAGATTCACAGGGAGGTAGGGAGGGATGGGGAGAGGTGGGTCTTCAGTTTGCGCTTGAAGGTGGGGAGAGATTCTACAGTTCTGACCTCAACGGGGAGTTTGTTCCACCACCATGGTGCCAAGCGGCCTGTGGAGGCTGAACGAAGAGGTCTGGCAGGGGTGTAGGGTCTGATGATTTTTTGTAGGCAAGCTGGGGAAGACCCCTTAACTGCTTGGAAGGCTAGCACCAATGTTTTGAATTTGATGCGAGCCATGACAGGCAGCCAGTGGAGGGAAGTAAGCAGGGGGGTACTCTTTCATATCTATCCACTCTACTTGGTTGCTAGCGTCACGTCCTCTGCATTATTTGCCACGTACATGTCCAAAGCCTATATTTAATTCCATGAATCTAGTGAGAACAACAGTTGCAATTAATCTTGGAAGGAGAATATTTTCTCAAATTTCAGCCTAACCTAGAAGCTTACTTACAGCATTTACATCCTAAAACGGATCATCAAATTAAACAAATTAAAGGGAGAACCACCACCCCTGTAGAGTCTCTAGACCTGGGCACTTCTATATTCCGGCTATGCCCCGCTGTACTGTACCACCCCAGACATAAACACAGTTTGCCAGCGTGCGATTCTCATGGGAGGTCCCGCTGACGTCAGCTCACCTTGGTGAAGTGCAGGTAGATGGCTGTGAAGGTGTGTCGCCATGCCGACTGCTCCAGTAACACGCACAGGTCAGTGTACGTGAACCAGCCCCGCTTCAGCCCCTCCTTCTCCGCTATGCTGCGTTAAACGAGAACAAAGACCGGAGCAGATTAAAGTGGAGAAAAGCTAACGAATAAAAACACAAATAAGACGTTTTTGCCATCATTAGACGCTGTTTTTTCAGAAGGTTCTCTCGTGCACGAGGAGAACGAGCAGTAACCGATACGGGCACGGGAAAGGGATGACTTGATCTCCAGACCAGATCTGGTTACTTCCAGAAGAGTAATTACAGAGAATTAGCTGTAATTTAGCCCCGGGAGTGGACTCAAGAGCAGAAACCTTCCACTGCTCCCGCAATGCTAACACCGGCGTTCTGAAAACACATAGCAACTCATTTCCCAACGCCGTCCAAACACCATGTATCAAAAGGCCTCATTGGCTTGGTTCCAAAAGCCCAGTCCCGTCCGACTGCAAGCCTTCTCTCGTCTAGATTTGCTAAACAGTGGCTGGAAGCTCAGATGCAAACACATCTGTGTTTTGAGAGAACGGCAGGTGGTAGAACAGGACTCCCGGTGCCAAGAGCAACAGCAGTCATGAATTACAAATGCGATGATTTACATATACCACTGAGCACACGTCCATTCCGTCCAACACAAATTCACCAAAATGGAAGCAGATCAAAAGAAAACATTTTACCTACAATAACAATTGCACAGCTCATCACTTAATGTTTGGGCTTTAATGTAGGCCACAGTATAATACGCTTCAAATTATGGTTTAAGTTGGTTCTAGGAAATGCAACAAAATGGAAAAGATGCACAGAATAGATACATTCGGCAACTTGCTCCTTTGACAGTTGAAAACGGTGCACGTGATCCAAAGTGTTGGGAGTCCCAAAACCCAAGGAAAACATACCTGGTTTCTAGTTGATTCAATATGTCAAAGAATTCACTAGGTTCAGTAAAGAGGCTCCAGTCCTGAAAGATATGAATCAACAGATTACATTATATCACTGACACAGTCTATGCAACGTTATCTGTACATTAACCTTGGTTTTAATACATATGAGCCAGCCAGACCTGGGTCAAGTGTAATTGTTTTGGATTCAAATACTTTTCTGTGCTAGATTGTACTTGGCTAGTGTAACTGAGCCAACCAAGAGGACCAGACACACCAGACAAGCCCAGTAAAGTGTAGAAAAGTATTTGAATCCAAAACAATTACATATCCCACGGCTGAGTCCTGCTTACAATGGCTTTCAGGAAGTTCATCTCGAGGGTGTTGACCGTCTGCACGTCCAGTTTCCCAGCTGCGCCCCACTCATCGTTGAACACTTCCTCTTCCTCTCCTTCGTCATACAGGTACTTGCTGGCAACCATCTTGAAAGAAAGAAACCAGTTTCCATTTGTTGTAATTACATAATTGCGTAATTGCGTAAGCCTCTTTCCTCCATTTAGAATCTTCTTCAAGCCTGTTTTTAAGCCTGTCATACGACTCTAGACCGGAGGTGGGCAGAGGACCATATCCATTTCTGGTTTCCATGCCAACTTCTGGCCATAATGACTACATTAGCCATAACATTAATGCCACCTGACATTTTAGCAACTTTTCTTGATAAATGCTTGGAAGACTATTCTTGTGTCACTATAAGAATAGTTCTACAGTGATCTAATCTAAAAATGAACCAGTGTTGGTGTATATAGCCAAGTATCTCATCGGTGAAAACTAAAACCTGCATAAACACCGGCCCTCCAGGACAAGATTTACCCACCCCTGCTCAAGACCAGGGCTCCACAACTCCAGTCCTGTAGGGCCAATCCGCGTGCTGGTTTTTGTTCCAACCAAATACTTTAGTTTCAGTTTTCTGACAGCTCTATGAGCTATGCAGGCTGACTCCTGTACTTGAGCACAGTAAAATCACTAGGATACACTTGCAGTCTGTGGCTGTAGCTGGTGCGCATACAAATGTCAGATCAAGTCCGACCCAATTAAATATTCAAGAGCAGACGTTGGCAAAAAATCCTGAAACGGATCGGGCCTTCTTGTACCCCCCTACTCTGGGCCCACATACCATAGAGATCAGGAAGAGGTCGGAGGAGGAGATCTGTTGCAGGTATTCAGGATTCCTGTGTCTGAGCCTTTCGATGTAGACCAGGGCCAGCATCATGGCACAAGGAGAGATACAAGCCTCCCTGGAACACAAAATAACACCGCTCCATCTGATACTGTACATACAGGCATGACTCCACACAACAAGTACAGGGAATTCAGGAGAAGGAAGCTTGTGATTTAGTGACATTCTGAAAACAAACCTGGCAACATGTGCGGCATACTTCTTCTGAAGCTTGCGAATGGGGCTAGGGGCAGATTTCTGAAGCAGTTCCACGGCAATGTCTGGAACAAAAAAAACATTTTCATTAAAAGCTAGCCTACACAGTTCAAGATTAACATGCTACACACCTAGATTGACGACTGGTAATGGATACTGCTCAGCAGAATGGCGAAATGCGATACACAGAATAAAGTGCCGTTTTAAACACATTAAATCATTCCAAGGCAAAGCTTTACTTATAAATTGGTACGTTTAATACAAAATGCATGGTAGATTCAAGACCATTACAACTATATAACACATACATTTGATGGCATACTATGCACCTGCTTCAATGTTAAGAGATCGCAACTGGTCCCTAGGGTTTCATTACGAATAGGTTATGTAATCCTGCATGCAACGTCAAATGCTAAGACTTGCACTCCCGGACCTACTGTGAAATCTTACACCATGCCTACTGACCTGTGACGGGGCAGGAGAGGGCATCCAGTGAGCAGTCCTTGTCCAAGCCATAATAAAAACGCTTTCGCACACGTTCTGACAATTTCTGGTGACCTGGAATAAACTGCACAGAAAAAAAGATGCATTGCATACTCATTAACCAGGTAGCTGGACGTCCAGCAACGTTGAAAAACGTGCGATTTTTTTCACACCATTACGTTACAGATTCTAAATAAATGCGTCTTCCAAAGGATCACTCCGAAAACAAAATCCAACGTTTAAATAGCATCCGTGCAAACATAAAAAACCGATTTCGCAAACGTTGACTGATATCCAGCTAACAGTTAAGTTGGCTGAATCCAATGATAACATTAAGTTCGCGAATATAACCGCCAAAAAGTTACAATAGTTAAGCTCCAATAATTTAACAGTTATATTCACTTAACATGTTTCGTATATTAAAACACAATTATATTGTTGCCATAAAATACTAAATTAAATAACTATAGCTAACCTTATCAAGTATACTTGATTTTCTTAGCCAGGCTAATCCGTCTGGGTAGGCTAAATTACGCTAACTTACATAAGATTTTATACTAGGCTACTGTTAAGCAACCAAATCGTTGCGTAGGACATCGTGCATCAGGCTTGCTTATAGTTATAATTGCTGGTTGGCTCTTCTTGACAGATCTTCGCTTAATCGTAACGAGCGAAGTGTGTCAACAAGCTACCAAACCAGATAACCACCTGCTTAACTGCCAACCTGCACTGCGTGACATTTGCGACCGTGTTTATCCGGACAAAGCATGAACTACGCCAAGGCCGCGCTAAAGCCTCGGACTAGTAGTGCATCAACGACCGACCGCTTTCAGAAATAGGAAGTGGAACGAGATCCATACAATTGTGCTAAGATCTAATATGAAGTAAATCTCGAATTTTCCATTAAACTAAGGATAAATTGCGTGCATTGTTACCATGTTCCCAGTATCTAATTAGCTACTTATTTAGCTAGCAATCAACTAGGCCAACAAGAGTGGGAGACTAGCTAGCAAACTAGCTAGCCCGCCTTCCATAATTCAAGGGCAACAACACAGCAAATCATTTGGCAGATTAATGGACATTTACGTACCGTAAACTCTTGGAAATCAGAAAATGGAAATGTCCGCTCGTCAAACAATTCATCAAAATCCATTTTAATGGCTCAACATTAAACCGTGAAAACTTAAACAGCTATGCTAGCTAGCTAACTAAACACCAAGCAGGGGCGCACCCGCAGTCCTTCCTTATTTCCAGCAACAGTGACACCCCGCGAGCTTTGTCCGAAACGCTGAAAAAAAAGGTGTTATGCAACATAAATATGACAGGATATGGGTGTTAGTTTTGCGTTGAGTTTGACTTGCCAATGTACCTTGAGAGAAATGTATGTAAATGGATAATACTCTGATGTAATGTTCAAACCTTACTGTAAGAGACAACACTTTTTTCCCCAGATGATTGCCTTCTCAAAGCAAAGCTACTAAATCAATTATTTACAAATAAGGATTGACGAACTGAGGCACTTTAAACAACATTGCTATGAATTATATCTCCCTAATATTATTATTGGCAGTAGTAATGAAAAAGAAAGATAAGTTTAATACAGCATAGTACTACTTAACAATAACTGTCACTGAGGAATTAGTGAAATTGGTGGTTGTAAGTATTTCATAGAGAATAATATGCCCAGATGACTGCTGTTCTCTCCGAATGACTCTAGAGGGCCTAAGACACTAACTTCTGATTTGTGGTGGGTATTGGGGGAGTGCTGCCTTAACACAAGATTGACAATTGAGCGTACTTAAGTAGGCCTAATATGGGTAGGTTTATAACACAAATACGGTAATAATATATATACTTAATAATAATCATTATGATTATTAAAGTAATAATACAGGTGTCGTATTTTCAGGTTTTTTTTACTCATTTGATCCTTCAATTTTAACATATTGACAGATTGCTAAATTAATGACTTCTTCGTCGTTGCTCTAATTCCAACTTTTCAAAAAGTCAAGTACTTTTCGCAGACATCTCCGACAGACATCTCGTATGCGCAGAGGACATTGTCTCCAGCTTCCCACATCTGTGCCCAGACAGGCAGGACGTGCACGGCACTGTGTGCGCTCAGGGTTTGGTGCCTTTATTTTGACAGGGAGCCCATCCACATGCCGCACTCGGCTCCCACTCCCCTCCCCCCCCCCGTGTTTACTGGCATGCCAGTGCCTGTGGGATTGAGTCACTATTGCAGATTACTTTCCATCTGGATGCTAGTCTGACCCCTTTGAAGTCTCCCTTAAATGAAGAGGGTCGCAACTTTTCTATCTGACAAGCCAGCAAAGAGCCGTCGCTCTCTCATGACCTGACTGCGCTCCCCGAGCAACTGGACGTCCTGGTATATTTTCAAAATCAATAAAGAAGAAACTGCCACACTTTTTGAAGAAAACAAAAAAAGTAGTCATATTTTTTACCGAATTGTGTTTTTTTTTGTACGTTAAAATTTGCATATCGCACGAAAGGTGAATTTATATCTATAATTTCTTTAAGGCATCTCAAGCATGCGGTTTCAGTCGATGCGTGTGTCTTTGCTGATTTTCGCTCTTTTACTGGCGGATTGCCGGGGTTCTCAAATAAAGTTTGGTCGATTGGATCGGTGGGCGAAAGCTGGATTTCACTACCTGAAGCTGAACCTATGCCGGAGGGTCTCCTCCTTGTCGGAGAACGAGTGCAAGAGGCTGTCCCACCTTCACCAGAGCGGGGTGGCGGTCTATGTCTCTGAACCAAACTCTGAAAAAGTACTGGCGATTCTCCCGGACTCATATTCAACTGGTATGCTCGCTTCCAAACAAGGTGGCCACGCGACAGTTCTGGACGACAGCAAGAGACACCAGGACTTTTACCTTGGATCCACTGCGCATGACGCAGTACTGGTGTTGGACCCCAGTCCGGGGGAAAGTTTCGGGCACCCCGTGGTCCTTTTCTATATCGATTTCAACGTGACCAAGAAAAAATGTGGACATAGAGATGGAATTTTTATAGGTAAGTGTTTTAATAACGATCAGTTCGTACACGGTTGTGTAATGTAATTGAAGTAAATTTTGGCTTGTATGCACATATGTATATAAGTAGATTATAATGCGTAATCGACCTACAGACATACACACAGTGACCACTTTATTATCGGTATTTTCCCATCCACTGCAAGGTTCTACGGGTTGTATGTTGAGATGATCTTCTGCATAGCACTGTTGTAACGCGTGTTTTGTTGCGTTACTGTCGCCTTCCTATCAGCTTGAACCAGTCTGACCCTTCTCCTCAGACCTAGCTCATTCAGAACTGGATGCTCACTGGATGTTTTTTGTTTTCCGCAACATGCTCTGTAAACTCTAGAGCCTGTTTTGCATGAAAATTCCAGGAGATCAGCAGTTTCTGAGATACTCAAACCACCCCATCTGGCAGTAACAATCATTCAATGGTCACATTCACTTATATTACATTTCTTCCCCATTCTGATGTTTGGTCTGAACCTCTTGACCATGCTTTCATACATTGTGTTTCTGCCACACGATTGGCAATTCGATATTTACATTAACAAGCTGGTCTACCGAATAAAGTGGTCATCTAAATGTGTGCATATATGTGTGAGAGACAGAAATTATATATATATTTTTTATCGATACTATATTTTACCACTTGCCAGCAAACACGTAAACGTATATCAGAAGGATGTAGCCTATATGTGCAATTGTGCTGTATGAGCACAAAATCAATCTAAATCACACAACCTGTGGGAAAGTAAAGGGTTAACTGATTCTTATCTATTCTACCATTTTCTCTATTTCAGAATAATAAAATAATACACCACCACCTGTGCCCTGCCATTACCGCGGTTCAGACAGTCTTTTGAATATTCATTGGATTGGGATTGGGATTTTTGGGGAATGCACGGCAGGAAACACAAGATTGTTTTTTGTCAAAGCGTCGGCATATGTTTCCAATCAAGCAAAGCGTTCCCTTCCATCCCCGGAGCGTCTCACGTGGACGCATTGAGCAGTTTAACGAATATAGAATATGGATCATTCTTACCACATTAAATGTCGGCAGGAAATAACACGGTCTTGCCAAAAAGAGATAATAGAATTGATTACCGATAGCCTGGGGCCAACCATGTTTGATTTTCAGATATTAAAATAACTCTCTTTTTTTAGCATATCCGTGCCCATCTCTTTAGCTTATGAAGTAAATCATTACCACATTACTTTCATGATACGTATTAATGCTCGCTATAGGTGCAGGTGAACTGGGCTTGAGGATAAGCAATTTACAGACACTTCCTGTTTAAGAACTGAACTGAATATTAATTTGTTTATTTTATGAAGAACAGGCAGTCCCCAGTCTGTATATTTTATGGAGAGCAGTGAGGGCTACAGATGGAGATGGAGACACGGTACATACAGTAAAGTACCATGAAAAATATGTGCTTAGAATGTTCTTTACTCTAATGCTGATGTCACAGTCATTACTGGTAATTGAAAGCAATGAGGTTCTAGAACACTCACAAAGAATTCTGAGAAACATTCCAAGAAAGCTACTCTTCAAAGGCCTAAAATATTGTGAACTTCAGAGCTTAAGAGGAGAAAATAAATTAAATGTAATGTGACAAGGTGGATGAGAAGCCACAAGATCAACATGAACATAATGCAGTCCACCGAGCCCAATCCTCACTCTGCTCCTTATGGACCTGGAATATATAGTAAAATGTACTGAAATAAAGATATTATCAATATAATAATTTCCACTGAAAAAGAACTGAACATGGTTCCTCTATGGAGATAAGCCAAAGCATGGTTGCCACTTCAAGTTGTAGTAACATATCACACTTCGGTGAGATGCATTTACCATTATATTTTCCACATAGGTCCACATAATTCATAATATATTGCAGCATAGTGCATTTCCATAAGGGACTCTTCTTGGTGCCATTTCTCCCACTGCACTGAGATGTACACTCTCAGAAAAAAATGGTTCCAAATGCAACCCAGTGATTCCATTCTAGTTCAAGGGTTCTTTGTCAGGCAAAATGCTGACAAACTTTCACACGTCATGCCTATGATAGAGGTTTCTGTAAAAATAACTAAAAAGGAACCCTTTTTTCTGAGATGTAGGGACAGCAGATGTTCCAGGGAGCAGCAGTGTAGATATGCAGTGTGGATGTGCAGTGACAGGCAGTGTAGATGTGCAGAGTGGATGTGCAGTGTGCATGTAGTATAGATGTACAGTGACGGGCAGTGTGGAGGTGCAGTATCGATTTACAGTGTGCATGTGCAGTATAGATGTGCAGTGCAGATGTACAGGCTGTGCAGTGTGGATATAGTGTAGATGTGCAGTAACAGACAGTGTGGATGTGCAGTGTGCATGTGCAGTGTTATGTGCGGTGTGGATGTGCAGTGACAGGCAGTGTAGATGTGCAGTGTGCATGTGCAGTGTGGATGTGCAGTGTGGATGTGCAGTGACAGGCAGTGTAGATGTGCAGTGTGAATGTGCAGTGTTATGTGCAGTGTGGATGTGCAGTGACAGGCAGTGCATATGTGCAGTGTGCATGCGCAGTGTGGATGTGCAATGTTATGTGCAGTGTGCATGCGCAGTGTGCATGCGCAGTGTGGATGTGCAGTGTTATGTGCAGTGTGCATGCGCAGTGTGGATGTGCAGTGTTATGCGCAGTGTGGATGTGCAGTGTGGATGTGCAGTGTTATGTGCAGTGTTATGTGCAGTGTGGATGTGCAGTGTGGATGCGCAGTGTGGATGTGCAGTGTTATGTGCAGTGTGATGTGCAGTGTGGATGTGCAGTGTTATGTGCAGTGTGGATGTGCAGTGTGGATGCGCAGTGTTATGTGCAGTGTGGATGTGTAGTGTTATGTGCAGTGTGGATGAGCAGTGTTATGTGCAGTGTTATGTGCAGTGTGCATGCGCAGGCCAGGCAGTGAGTGAGGGCTGGATGTGGGGCTCTCAGGGGCTGCCTGCCCCACAGACCCCCCTGCAGGAGAGTGCAGAGAGGGGCAGACACACAGCCGCAGCTCCAGTCATGCATTCGCAATGGGATCCGTCAATTATTCATCCTGAGGGTCGTCTGTCCTCAGGAGTGGGTTCAGCACCCATCCCAAAAAGAGCCGCTCCCTCCCTCCACCCTCCCGTGTTTGGACAGCCTGTGCCCCACACCGCCTGCCCGTCACTGGTCTGACCCCCCCACCCCACTCCCCTGTCTGAGGCTTACTCTCTCTAACCCCCCCTTCCACATTAAACATCCACATTCTCCCCAAGCACTGTTCCATTCCCTTCCCCGTGACCGCTGGTCTGTCTTACATCAGAGGGGGAAGTCTAGGTAGATTCCCGACAGGGTTGCTTGCACTAACGTCCCGTAATCCGCTCTGTTTATTAGCTGTAATATCAACATCGCATTTTCCCGTCGGCTCGGTTAGCTGAGCCGCTGCGATCGAAACGTCCCTTCGCCCTGCCACACTTTCCCCCGCGCGCTGCTCCTGCCTTTTAAAGCCGTGACATTAACGAGTGGATAAAACGCATTACCACTTCCTCTGATTCATGTATAAACAGCATCATCCTGTCCGAACGTCACATCGCCCAGCGTTCCCTTTGCTCCTGTGCCAAGCGCGGTCCGCGTGACGTGCTCAGCACTGGATAAACAGCTTCTCCGAATAATGAATCTCTATTGAACATTTTATTGAGTAATTGACGATGATGCGTGTTGAGCTTATGAGTGATGTCGAATGCTGGGAGTTTTGTGAAGTAAAATTCAGCAGTCTGCTATGAATCAAAGGAAAGAGGGGAGAACGGGAGGGCATAGTGAGGTGCAGAAAGAACTGATAGAGAAGGAGAGAGGGAGAGAAGGAGTGGGAGCCATTATCCTTCCCCTTAGCCGTGTTATGACTGGATCTGGAAATGTTTTCTGGGCTTGCATGTGTCCAAGCTCTCAACCACCTGGTCTGAATACAACCTGTGTGCGTGCGTGTGAGTGTGTGTGAATGTGTGTGTGTGTATGAAGGGGGGCAGGGGGCTCCTAACCCAGTCTAATGGGCAGTATGCCATGACAAATAGGAAATTAACCCTGGCCTTGTGGATAATTCTACACTTCTAAATCATCCCTGTCTGTTTTATTCAGTGTTATTGCTGAGGCTCTCTGTGACAGCTTTGTGACCATTCCTGTAAACACTACACAGCTTTATGAAAAGGGGAAAAACATTTTCTGACTCATTGCCTGCGGTTTTGACACATTGTGAAGCAAGTGAAATCTGTGCTCCATAAAAACCGCAGTCCAACAACCTCCGTCAAACCACTGCCTTGATTTAAATATGGGAAAGGAGTGTCAGAGACGTTGGGTTGTTAAAGCGGTAATTACTGTACCACACTCTCTCTGTGTCTCCCTGCTCACTCAAATCAATGCAGACAGATCTAAAACACATACGAGCACAGCAAGGTCATGTCTTGTTCCATGATGGCTGTTCAGTATCTCCTCTTTATCAGGATCTCTCTTTGCCGATGCAGTAGTTAGGATTTGTCGAATCTGTTCTCAGATGCATACTAGCAGAAACCTCACAGGCAACATGGCTACTGGCTGGCAGACTCCGATCATTTGTATCATCATTTGTATGGTGTTATCGACTTCACGTGTCATGTTACGCATTGCATAGAGTGGCATTTTTGTGTTGGGGTACGGTTGGGGTAGTGAAGTGTGACATGCTGTCTCTTACGTGGTTGTGTTGTGTGGTGTGTGTGAGTCTCTTTTGTGGTTAGTGTTGTGGTGATGTCGTATGACATTGTATGCCATGGTCTAATACTAGCAGAAGAGTTTGGTGGTTGCTCTGATGTTGAGTCTGTATATCTTAGTGTTCATTGATGGTTGTGTGGTTGTGCTGTGATGTTTTGTCTGTATAGTTCAGTGTTCAATGGCGGCTGTGCAGTGTTATGCTGATGCTGTGTCTGTATATTTTAATGTTCAGTGACAGTTATGTGGCTGTTGTGTGGTTGTGTGTTTGTGCTCCAATGTGTCTCACGGCCATGTGGCTGCTGTGTGGTTGTGCTGTAATGTGACTCACGTTTATGTGGCTGTTCTGTGCTTGTGTGGTTGTGCTGTAATGTGACTCACGGTCATGTGGCTGTTGTGTGCTTGTGTGGTTGTGCTGTAATGTGACTCACGTTTATGTGGCTGTTGTGTGCTTGTGTGGTTGTGCTGTAATGTGACTCACGGTCATGTGGCTGTTGTGTGCTTGTGTGGTTGTGTTGTAATGTGACTCACGTTTATGTGGCTGTTGTGTGCTTGTGTGGTTGTGCTGTAATGTGACTCACGGTCATGTGGCTGTTGTGTGCTTGTGTGGTTGTGCTGTAATGTGACTCACGTTTATGTGGCTGTTGTGTGCTTGTGTGGTTGTGCTGTAATGTGACTCACGGTCATGTGGCTGTTGTGTGCTTGTGTGGTTGTGTTGTAATGTGACTCACGTTTATGTGGCTGTTGTGTGGTTGTGCTGTAACGTGACTCATGTTTATGTGGCTGTTGTGTGCTTGTGTTGTTGTGTTGTAACGTGACTCATGTTTATGTGGCTGTTGTGTGCTTGTGTTGTTGTGCTGTAACGTGACTCACGGTCATGTGGCCGCTGTGCGGTTGTGCTCCAGGTGAGGAGTGCCTGACCCTGGCGCTGAAGAGCCGCTGTCAGAACCAGCTGAAGCGGCGTCAGAGCCGCAGTGAACGGCAGGGGGGGAAGGGCCGCGTGCGCAGGGGCGCGGGGGCGCGCCCCGGCAGGGCGGAGCGCAGCGGGGGGCTCTGCGAGATCCACTTCCTCCCCCTGGTGGTGGGAGTGCGCGACAGCAACCGGACGCAGAGGCTGCACTGCGTGGGTGAGTGTCGCTTACGTCGCCTGTCACCTGTCACCGTGCGAGAGAGGGGTGCGGGGAAAACTCGCGGTTTTTTTCACGGCTGAACAAACGGTGAGTGGCATGAACGAGTAATCCATTATTGGGATATGTAGCCATGCCGTGAACTGAAGTTGAAACATCGCTGTGTAATTGTAAGTCTTACACGAACCTCAGACGCACACATTCCACACTCAGTATAGTTCTACAGAACCTTGAATTGCAGCATTGGTTCCGCTCAGTTCATTTACTCATTCATTTATTAATTAAAATACATGTGTATTTCAATGACATTTTTTAAAAAACTGCCCCCACCCCAGTTGATGCCACAAAACATATAAATGAATAAATGAATGACTGATGCTGTATTACTCAGCCCCGTCCCGTGTGTGAGCGCCTGCGTGTTGCGGTTTCTCCAGATCACCCGGGCTTCGCCCCCTGCCCCGCGCCCCTGCCCATGCCCAGCCTCAGCGCCCCGGTCTCCAGCTGCGAGCTCAACAAGAACACCCGCCGCTGCCACCAGCAGCCCCTCGCCACGCACCTGTCCTGCCGCCTGTACCAGACCTGCGACCACGCCGTGCTGCTCTCAGGTACGCCTGCCGCACACACACACGGGTGTAACACTCTCAGGTACACCTGCTGCACACACACACGCGTGTATCACTCTCAGGTACGCCTGCCGCACACACACACGCGTGTATCACTCTCAGGTACACCTGTCGCACGCACACACACAGGTGTAACACTCTCAGGTACACCTGCTGCACACACACACACGCGTGTATCACTCTCAGGTACACCTGCTGCACACACACACAGGTGTAACACTCTCAGGTACACCTGCTGCACACACACACGCCGTGCTGCTCTCAGGTACACCTGCTGCACACACACACACGCGTGTATCACTCTCAGGTACACCTGCTGCACGCACACACGTGTGTAACACAGACAGGTGTACAGGTATACCACAGACAGGTGTACAGGTATAACACAGACAGGTGTACAGGTATACCACAGACAGGTGTACAGGTATAACACAGACAGGTGTACAGGTATACCACAGACAGGTGTACAGGTATAACACAGACAGGTGTACAGGTATACCACAGACAGGTGTACAGGTATAACACAGACAGGTGTACAGGTATAACACAGACAGGTGTACAGGTATACCACAGACAGGTGTACAGGTATAACACAGACAGGTGTACAGGTATACCACAGACAGGTGTACAGGTATAACACAGACAGGTGTACAGGTATACCACAGACAGGTGTACAGGTATAACACAGACAGGTATGCAGGTCTGTACCACATACAGGCAAACGAGCAGTGTAGCCAAAGGCAAAGTGTGACGAGAGTTTTCACTGCCGCTTACATCCGTGTGCCCAGGGGGCTGGCAGGAGCAGATCACCTTCCACCACCACCTGCAGAACCTGCACGTCTTCTACAGGATGCTGAGGAACAACGGGTTCCACAAAGACCACATCAAGACCTTCTTCGCTGGCAGCGGTCAGGTGACAGGTGAGAAGATATGGGTCTCTCTGGGCGGTGGCCACTCCAAAGTCCCTCCCACCACGTTGAGAATTACACCGGGAGGTGACGTCTAGACCGCAGCAGATACAGATCACCTAATAAGAGGGTGGAATGGGCGGGTTGAAGTGGGTAGGCAGCCCCAGAAAATGCTAATGGCCGTAGTTTCTTTGGGAATTAGAGGAAAGAGGCCATTAAGACCTGGAGGAGTAGCCAGAAGAATTCATGAAATGACCTATAGCGAGCGTCTGTTCCAGGCACTTCCCCTCTGTCCTTTTGAAGAGTAGGGTTTTTTTTTTTGGAATGTTTTTGTTAGAAAATTCTAAGTGAGTGTTCCAGAACCTCATTGCTTTCAATTACCAGCGGTGATTGTTACATTAGCATTAGAATGTTCCGTTTTCTGTATTCCATCCTTCTCTTCCTGCACTTTGTTTTCACACTCTTTATTTATCTATTTATTTATCTATTTATCTTCATAAATCTTTTATTTGCCTTCTACCCTACATTGACTCTTACCTTTTCTTACTCTGTAAAATAAAATTTGGGCTAAATATTAGAAAAATCAAAGCAATGATTCTTATTTGATTAGACAAACATGTGCATTACCTGAATAATTAAATGGAACACATGGAAATATTCATGAGAATGATGAGTGAGTAAATGTGTCCACAGAGTGACTAAATATGCTGAAGTGAGCACTTCCGGGTTCTGTTATTACCAGCAGGTTTAGCAAAACAAAGGAAGACACCCGTAGCAAAACGATCTGATAGCGGACATTTTACCTCCTGTATACTCACATAACCACCACAGCAAAAATGATTAACAAGCACTTTAATCTTGAAATACGACTGAAGATCTTTTTTCTCTCTCTCAAGTAGAGCTTATTTTAAGTTGCTTTACAAGTGAAATTATCTTACCCCATTTGCAAAAAGTCTAAACTGTCTCACTGTCTTTTTTTACCTTAATGCCGATATTTTTGTTAAACTTAGCAATGACGTAAAATAAATAAGATATAAGATATGAAGTCTTTATAAGACTAAAATTTGTGTTGAGATTTTGGTTTTTGCCGTGCATTAGTTGCATGCACACCGAACACTTTGTATCTCATCGCCTCCCCGTGTCTCTGTCCGTGTGTGTACCCCACCCCCTGTGGCCTCCTCCCTCCTCCCTCCTCCCTCCAGAGGAGAACACAGAGGGAGCGTACCCGGCCACGGAGAAGGAGGCCATCCGGAACCACATCTCCTACATCTGCCGCAAGCAGCACTGCGCCGACTCCCTGGTGCTGTACCTCAACAGCCCCACGCGCAACGACGGCACCATGCTGCTGTGGGACAGCAACTACAACGGCATCGTGAGTGCTGCTCGAAAAAAACTACAAAGAGCAAAGATACTCAACACGAAAAATACGGGCGGCCTGAGGCGTAGCGGTTAAGGTACATGACTGGGACACGCGAGGTCCGTGGTTCTAATCCCGGTGTAGCCACAATAAGATCCGTACCGCCGTTGGGCCCTTGAGCAAGGCCCTTAACCCTGCATTTCCCCAGGGGAGGATTGTCTCCTGCTTAGTCTAATCAACTGTACGTCGCTCTGGATACGAGCGTCTGCCAAATGCCATTAATGTAATGTAGTGTAATGTAATGTGATGAAAGGGCTACGTTGCATGACTAGACGCGCATCAAAGCTGGAAATACTCCTCCAGCTGACGTGTAGACCTTCAGGCTCAGAGCAGGGGGTGGAGGTGGACTTAAGTGCTGCGGACAGATGCAGTGGCGGGAGGAACGCGGGGATGGCGGCCTCGGCCTCGTCCTCCCGCTAATGAATGCAACGTGCCGTGCGTAAATCACCCGCCGCGTCTTCAAAGTTGTTATTGACCGAGTCCGAAGGAAAACAAGGAAGCGTTCGACCACATGAGAGGAGTTAACGGCCCGTCTCGGGTTACAGCCAAACCCCCGTTTATTCGGCTGATTATACTGTACCGCAAACACGGACGCACGCTCTGACTTCTGAGCCGGGAATGTGGCCGGGGAGATCTTCACATTGTTGCGAACAAGAAAAGAGGGATTTAGTTAAGACGACAAGGGTGACAAAGAAACGAGAGACATCCTGAGCCTACAATTTCATTACGGAGTAATCAGCTCGGGCTGCACACCCTCTTCTTACACACACGCACCCACACCCTAATCTCATCCACTGTGAACCTCCGCAGAAATCCTCACAATCTTCCCCCGTGAACCTCCCGGGTCTCTTTCATCCGCTGCTAATGCACCTCTCTCTGGACTGCGCCCACTTTTAATTACGTTGTCTTCTTGCCTTTCAAAGATGCCGGACCCCTCCCCACCCACCCCCTTCCTCTACCCCTTCAGTCCAGTTTAAAAAAAAAAAAGAAATCCCACCTTCCTCTGTGAAGGTGTCCGGTAATCCTCACCATATGCTCCTCACGGTCCAGACGGAGTTGCTTCCCCCGTAACAATGAGGGCAGACCCTCCAGGGACAAAGGGAACAACCTGATCCCCCGGACGGGGAGCTCGGGACAATGGGACGGAGGAGACAGGGGCCACACAAGATCACGAGAGTGACAGACACCCGAGTCCTGAGTGCAGCATTGATGCTTAAGACCTCCGCTCTGGTCAACCCAAAGAGCTTCAAGTATTAGTTCAATATTTACAAATCCGCTAAATATGTTTCAGGACTAACAGGCAAGGCTTAGTGACCAATGTCCTGTGCTCTGTGGAGAAGGGGGGCAGAAGATTTAGGAGGTATCCGTCAGCACTTACTTTTGATTAAACCAGGACTGTGGATATGAAGCAGCCCTGTGTCTGAAAGTAGAGGCAATAGTGTGCACATCCAACCCAATTTGGGCCCAGTTGCAGGACAAAATAAACTACCAAAATGCCACTCTGGCACCAACCAACCCACCACAGCGCATGCGCCTATAAGCATTATATGGATGCACTTATTGACATCCATTGACCTTCGCTGGACATTGACAAGATTCCACTGACCTAAATATGTCAAAAACATGACAACACACAGAAATATATGCTCCCGAATGAGTACATTTGATCAGTAGGGTCTTTATCAGGCAGAAAGCTACTTGCTGGTTGAAAGACATAGCAGTACAAACAGTGGGAGATATAGGTGTTTCAGTGGACATCTTGTGATCCCTCCCTCCCCTCAGGCGGACTCTAAGGAGCGGTACTCGGTGGGTGAGCTCCTGGCGGACTTGGCGGGGTGCCGGGCCAGTCGGGTCCTGCTCTTCGTGGACCAGAGCTACAGCGCCGTCCTGGCCAAGAGGCTGAAGGGCTCGCTGAAGCACCTCAACGTGGCGCTGCTCATCGACTTCCCCTGGACCCAGATCGCCGACTACTGGGGCTCCTCCAACCCGTCCCAGTGTCTCATAGACCACCTGAAGGTGAGGCGCTACAGGAGGGGCACGAGGGGGACTGGTAAAGGGGCAGTCTGTAGCCTCGTGGCTGAGGTGCTTGACAGGGACCCCTGAAGACTGGTGGTGTAGCCGCGATAAGATCCATGCAGCTGTTGGGCCCTTGAGCAAAAGCCCTGAACCTGATTTCATTGTGGCTACACCGGGGCTTGGACCACCAACCTACCAGGTCCCAGTTAAGCAACCTAGCCACAAATATAGATATCAAAACGCATGTCAACCGCAGCATTCTCTTCCCCTTTTGTTGGCATGTCTTCCACCTCACACCCTTCCTCCTCCTCCTCCTCCTCCTCCTCCTCCTCCTCCCAGGACCCCACAGCGCCCCCCCTGGCGGACCTCACCGCGTCGCTCCTGAACGTGACGCTCGCCGGGGCCCCCTGCAACGCCACACCCCCGCTGACCCAAGCGGAGATCCGCAGGGAGTACATGGGCTGCCAGAACCTTCCCACAGCCCTCTGGTACCAGAGCCGGCGCATGGTGGACGAGGGGAGAGACTGAGGGGACGCTTCGATCTAACACGCATAGAGACACGCTCGCCACACCAGAGGATCCCAGCCCTGTTCCTGGAGATCTACAGTCCTGTTGGCTTTCATTTCGACGCTAACTCGGCACACGCGATTGTACAACAGGAAAACCTACAGGACAGTAGATCTCCAGGAACAGGGTTGGGCAGCCCCGCTCTTGCTGTTGAATGTGCTTTGTTAGGGTTGAAGTGAAAACCTACAGGACGGTAGATCTCCAGGAACAGGGTTTGTAAGCACTGCACTACACCGCAACACACAGACACCATGCCACTCACTTCACAGTCCCTTCCAAGCAAACCCCCTTTAGGCGATATCCCCATCACTTCACGACACGCAGTGGCTGTACAATGAGAAGTCATTCACTGGGAGAAAAGGGAACATTAACTTCACCATTACTAAGGTCAGGACTAAGAATACAAATCCCAAATGCACTAAACCAAGAAGGTTCACTGTCCACTCCAGCCCCAACCAACCAACCGACAACACCACACTACACCACATTGCATGAGACAGACCTATTCCTGCATTTCATTTCAGTTCTTCATATTTACGCACTTATTGACATGCATTGACCTTCCCCGGACACTGAGGAGATGGCACCGGCCTAAATGCCTAACGTTACTTCACAGGGTGGTAGGGTCTCCGATACCTACGCTCTGAGCTGCATTACGCCCACCCCCCCTCCTCCTCCTCCCCGCATGCGGTACGGAGGTAACGGGCGTCTCGCGGGGAGCGTCTCGTAAGAGCACTGCGGTGCGTTGTGGGGGTTCATTCGAGGGCCACCATCTCGTCTCGGAGAGAGTGCTCCTCCCGGATCACTGAGCAGGCCGGGGAAAAGTGCCGACAACAACCACTCCGCTCCGCTCCACTCCCCGTGTTCCTCCCACCGTTCCAGGACAAACCTTCCCCCTCCCAGAATGCCCTGGTGCCGTATGACATCACAATGATTTAATCATGAGATCAGCGCCAGCCTCAGGCCCCTCCCACCACCACGGAGAGGTCAAAAACAGCTCTATATAAACACAGATCAGACAACTCTCATCTACATACTCACAGATCGGACTACTCACATCTACGTACTCACAGATCTAACTACTTACTTCTACATACTCACAGATCAGACTACTCACCTCTACATACTCACAGATCAGACTACTCACCTCTACATACTCACAGATCAGACTACTCAACTCTACATACTCACAGATCAGACTACTCACCTCTACATACTCACAGATCAGACTACTCACCTCTACATACTCACAGATCAGACTACTCACCTCTACATACTCACAGATCAGACTACTCAACTCTACATACTCACAGATCAGACTACTCACCTCTACATACTCACAGATCAGACTACTCACCTCTACATACTCACAGATCAGACTACTCACCTCTACATACTCACAGATCAGACTACTCACATCAACATACTCACAGATCAGACTACTCACATCAACATACTCACAGATCGGACTACTCACCTCTACATACTCACAGATCAGACTACTCAACTCTACATATTCACAGATCAGACTACTCACCTCTACATACTCACAGATCAGACTACTCACCTCTACATACTCACAGATCAGAATGGTGCTTAACACAGCGTTTCCCAACCAATGTGTCCTCAGGCGAGGTCAGATGTGCCATGTGAAAAATCCTTTTTATGAAAATATTTAAAAGTTCAAATGATAAAGAAATGCCAATATAAATGTTAGCATGCATATCGCTTACTTAAACCCCCCCAAAAGAACATTTAGATCATTAGTCATCACATTAACAGCAGTACGTCACTCGCTTTTGAGAGTGGTGCGCGATGAGATTCTGTAAATTTGTAAAGCGTGGTTTGAGAGGAAAGAGGTTGGGAAGCGCTGGCCAAACCAACTGTTCACACACCAGGAACGGGGATATACACACAGACCAGGAGACAGGATGTCTGCAATCTCTGTGCCCGCCTGAAGCCAAACACGCACCATTTCATCTGGGACACACACCTCCTCACACAGGCCTAAGTATGTGTATATATTTATAAATATATTACGATACATATTCTTACCCATGCATTACGTAGTACACATTGTAAGTACACACACACACACACACACACACACACATACAGTAAGCAGATTTTTTCATTTAAAGTTTGTCTCTATGGATTGTTGTTGAGATTTTTTTCAGTCAGCTATACCCTCCATTTCTCCACCCGAGTCATAACACAAGCCCTCAACTGCCAGCCTGCGAACTGAAACACAGCGATCACCGCAGCTGTGCCGAATCTTAAGAGGTCTTAAAAACGGGCTTCTGACTGCACCACAGCAAGCGTATGTTCTCTGTAAATACATGTCCTATTGTGCCATGACTTACACCCGATGCTTTTTCCATTGCTTATTGTACACGTGGTTTCAACAGTAATCATTCCTCTTCTGTATTTTAAACCATAAATCATGTAGACGGCTGTACATATTTGTAATAAATTAACTTTTGTACATAGAAGGTTTGCGTCGAATGTGTCTATCTGGAACATTCCTTGACATGCGTATTAGAGGTTGACATATTCTTTGAGTTTAATGTTTGAGAGAAACGAATGCACCGGTTGCCGATGTTCATGTTCTGCTGTTCCATTCACACAATCAGAAGTCGTAGAAGAATAAGACGACAGTTGGAATGAATGCTATAATCACAAATGAAATTTCCCGATTCGCCACATACAAAGTTTTTCTTTGATTAACACAATTTGCAGATTTACAATTAAAAAATATATTTGAAAAGTCGTAAGGAAATAAATCATACAGTTTTCAAAACAACATACTTATTTATTGTAAATAAATAAAACCAATTACATTGACATGGTCTGGAAAGTAGTTCAAAGTGTGTCAATCAACTTAAACCTTTTCAGAGAAATACAATAACCTAGCAAATGGTTCCACTTCATATATACATGCAAACTTAAATGACCACGAGCAATCAAATTCCAAATATGACCCCTCTCAAGGTTAACAACCTATCACAACCCAGAAACATTCATTTTTATCAGGGCAGAATAATGACCGTTATGTCAATAGATCATAAGAAATAAAGTGTGTCTGCCGTTGCCATTTTGAAAATCAGAGGCACGCTTTATTTACTGGCCACTTGCCCCCAGCGAATCACCTTTAATTAAGCATTACACAAGCACTAGCATTCCCTTAGTCAGTTTGAACAAATACTCAAAACACCACCAGTAATTAAAAATCATCATTGGGACCCGAAAACAAAATATATTGAACACAACAGAATATATTGCAATGTACTGAAAATGAATACATAATCAAAATCTGAAAAGATAGTGCAACACTTCCCGATATAGGAGCAGATATACAAACTATTGCCACATTTCCAGATATTGTGCAACATTTAGTTTTTTAAATACACTGTTGGGATATATCCAAAAAATCCATTTACAATATATTGCAGTATCTTGAGAAGCGTCCTAAATGGTAAACGATAAGTGCTGTTCTGAATGGATGAAAGAACCACTGTTCATTTTCCCTTCTTATATTCCCTTTGGACCTATTTCAGCAGAGGAGACATCATTACTTACATGTGCACTCCCAATGCTGACTTAGTACTGCAAGGCGCGCGCACACACACACTCACACACACACACGTACTGTACACACACACACACACACACACACACACACACATACATACTGTACACACACACGTACTGTACATACACACACACACACACACATACATACTCTACATACACACACACACATACTGTACACACACACACGTACTGTACACACACAGACATGCGCGCACACACGCACACACACACACACACACACACACACTGTACGTACAACTCTATACACAGATCATCAAACTCTCTCCCTCCACTTCAACATACTGCAATGTTGTGTTCACTATAATATTTAAATATTTGTTAATCTCACAGAGAATGAGACTTTCAGGTGGAATTTATTATTTACATTTTTCACTTAAAATCATTCTTAAATTCCTAAAGGTAAGTGACCTAGAATAGCTCAGCCAATGATTCAGCTGGGTGGCACGGATGGTGCCGTGGGTAGCACTGCCGCCTCACAGCAAGGAGGTCCCGGTCGGCCGGGGCCTCTCTGTGCGGAGTTTGCATGTTCTCCCCGTGTTTGCGTGGGTTTCCTCCCACAGTCCAAAGACATGCAGGTTAGGCTGATTGGAGAGTCTAAATTGCCCGTAGGCATGAGTGTGTGAGTGAATGGCGTGTGTGCCCTGCGATGGACTGGCGACCTGTCCAGGGTGTATTCCTGCCTTTCGCCCAATGTATGCTGGGATATGCTCCAGCCCCCCTGCGACCCTGTTCAGGATAAGCGGGTTAAGATAAAGGATGGATGGATGATTCAGCTGCAGTGCAACGCATCCCAGAAACGCATCACAGACCACACGACCACAAGCAGAAGTAGGAAACCCAATGTAAATGATTTGTTGAGGTATAGAATGCGGACTGATTCTCAGCTTCAGTAGAAAGCACAAAACCCAAATAATTAACGAATTATTTTTTCTCATATCATTTTGTCCATTTCAACTAGGAATAGAAGGCATAATTAAAGAAATTAAAATTAAATATTTCTGATTGTGCTTTTAGTGTGCAGTGCTTCGGCCCAGAATCATAGGAGACCAGCACAGACAAAAGAATATGATTCCAGAGACTTACATATGTACACTACCTTAACTTCTTTCTTCTCCTAAAACCCCCCAAAAAATAAAGCTACATCTTTTCCCAACACTGTTGTTCCGGATCACAGACCTGTATTTCAGAACAAAAGCCTGGTTTGTATTTAAAGTAATGCATTAATTACTTTTGAGTGATCCCAAGAGGAAGTAACAAGGAAAGATTCTAAACTGATTGTATATACAATTTATACACTTAGAAAAAGGCCACTACAGCGCGTTTCAAATTAAAGTATAAAAATACCCAATAAATATACAATAAAATATCTATTAAAGCAGGTGACACGGTTCGAAATTCAAACAGTCAAAATGTCTCGTCCGAGCAGACGCCTTATCCGTACAAAATATACACGGGCTAAACCCCGCTCGCCCTTACTCCGCCTCCACCTGCCACTCATTGGCTCTCAGTGACCCCTGTGGCCTGTGATTGGCTGCAGCTTCTCCGTCTGCCGATCCTTGGTCTCCGTGTCGGAGGCGGAGTCAGACTCAGCGGCCTGCTGCTGCTTGAGCCACATGTCGGAGTAGAGTCCTCCCTTATCCATCAGCTCCTCGTGCCTGAAACAGGAGAAGAAGAGCGGACGGGGCGGTGAGAAACAGCACACCCAAAAAAGGAGAGCGGAGAACGATCGCTCATTCTCGGATGAGGTTCTGACTGACACTTTTTTTAATACAAAATGCAGAATTGAAAAGGCTGCGTCTGCTCGGAGCCCGTTCACTTCGGAGCGCAATATCTCAAAAGCGCTCAGAACCACGCAGACAGAACCTTATAATTCTCAGCTCACGAAAAGGTCCCAATTACTGCAACGGTCCGGGGGGAAATAAAATCTTCTCTCCTTGCAATTAAAATGCATTTTTTCTTTTTTTTCTTTTTTTTGGAAATCATCAACGTTTCGGCAGTACGCCAAGTGGGGAAAAAACAAAAAAACAAAATAACAAAAAAACAAAAAAAACGCTGCTTTCTTGTGGCCAATCTGCAATTCTGTGGTCACATCTCCACTTCCTCTGACTGGTCATGTCTTACTTAGGCGGCGCTGCTCGTTTTGATCACAGACGTCGGGAATGAGGTCAGGCTCTTTGAACAGCTGGAACTGGACACGGACAGAAGGGCCTCGGTGCAACCTTATCCTCAGCGAATCCATACGGCCCTTTCACGGGGAACGGCGCCCCTTAAAAAACACCTCGTCTTCAAAACCGTGCGCTAATGAAACCAAGCTCCGGGGGGGGGGGGGAGGTTCTGCACCAAACACACTTCACAAACCCAGAACGGAAAGCATGAATAAGTAACCCCACCCCCCCCTGCACTGCCCCCCACCTCCTGACCTCCCCCCACCCCCGCCCCCACCTCCACCCATTTTATTTTTATCCTTCGGCTCATTCCCCAGACTTTGAGGACCTCTCCTCTTTTGTCTTCCACCTGTTAGGCAGGTGAGAGACACCCTCAGGACAGGAAGAAGGTGTCTCTTAGTCAGGCCATCTTCTTAAAAGCATCCCCCCCCCCCCGGCCCGGTCTCTTCCTGTGAGTGTATCCCGGCCCCCCCCCCCCCCCAGGTTAAAACCCTGTGAGCGGCTCTTACTCGGCAGAGCCTGTCAGTCAGGGTTCAGCGGACCGGTGTGGGGTTACAGGGGGGCAGGGGATCAGATATCAAAGCACCAATCAGACCGGAGCGCGTTCGAGCGAGCCGCGGACGCTGTTTACCCAGACAACCCGGCCGGAGCCACTGCCGCCCGCGCGGTCGCCCCAAAAACACACATCCTGTCTGGAGACGGGCGCGCACGACGCCCCAGGTGAGGCCTGATGGGAAGATAACGCCACTCAGAGGATACATTTACACACCCGTCCCTCTTTTCCCAGGGGGCCGAGCGGGTCTGTAAGCCAATCACGCGGACACTCCGCAGGGCACATCTTTCAGCGAATCAGAGCTCAAAGAGTTTTAATGGTGCCTTTAGTGCCGTCAAACGGATGCAACCAAGATGAACAACATGTTCATCCTTTAGGGTAGGAAACGTAAAGACTGTGTTTGACTTCCTTATCCACAATCCAAATTTAAGTTTAAACACAATTATCAAGAGGTGAAGTGACTCTATTTATATAGTGCTTTTACCCAAAGCGCTTTACAATTGATGCCTCTCGTTCACCCATTCACAAACACACACACACGCACCAATGGCGACTGGCTGCCATGCAAGACACAAACCAGCTCGTCGGGAGCAATTTAGGGCTGGGTGTCTTGCTCAGGGACACCTCGACGCACCCAGAGTGGGCGATCGGACCAGCAATCCTCCGACTGCCAGATGGCCGTGCTTATCACTTTGTTGAACATCACTCTGGATAAAATACCCATAATGTAACATAATGTAATGTAATCTAATGTAACATAATGTAATGTAATCTAATGTAACATAATGTAATGTAATGTAATGTAACATAATGTAATGTAACGTAATGTAACATAATGTAATGTAATGTAACAATGAAATGTAACATAATGTAATGTAATGAAACATAATGTAATGTAATGTAACATAATGTAATGTAATGTAACATAATGTAACATAATGTAATGTAACATAATGTAATGTAACATTATGTAATGTAACATAATGTAACATAACATCATGTAATGTAACATAATGTAACGTAACGTAATGTAATGTAACATAATGTAATGTAACATAATGTAATGTAATGTAATGATACTCACCGTCCCCGTTCAGCGATCTGGCCATCCTTCAGAACCAGGATCTGGTCAGCCCCGATTATAGTGGAAAGCCTAAGACAAAAAAAAAACCTCTTCAACCAGACAAGCAAGGAAATATCTATGACTTTCAATAAGAAAAAGCATAAAATGTTCAACACTCTGCCATGTCAAGACACATTAATGAAAGTAAACATGAATTGAGAACCTGTGTTTCTTTGATGTCCCTTTGCACATGCAGCGACTCGACTAAGAGGTTGCATTTCTGTTGTCTTGACACTGATATGACAGTGGGGAGTTATAACTTAATTTGCTAAAGTGTTATTTACACAACGATTAGGCTGAATTTAATCTCATAATGGCTTCGGTGACTGACGGCACCAAATGTGTCAACAAATGCAAACGGTTTAAGTTTCCTCTTTGGGGCTTGGGCGAGATGGAGAGATTAGAGATATCACACATTAAAGGACCAACTGTTCTGATAAGAATCACAGGATATCTTAACAGAAACCTGTAGCCTCTCAAACCCAACCTGTAAGCACCTACACAGAGAAATGCTACTCATTAGTAATGAAAATATACACTTTCTCAGGTATACTCTTTGCTTTGAATGTACACAGCACAGTTGGCACGTAAAGGGAATTTGCGATGAGGTTTTATAAATGCCCTCAAGAACCATCACGTATACAGTACATAAGTGTTAGGTACCCTCGATTTTTTAAAGATAAATCTGATAATAGAGGTTTATTTTTTTCTGCATTAGTGTGTCAGTACAAAAGAGCAAATTTGAGATTTCCAACCACTCCTTTTCCCCAACAAAAAACACAGTACTGTACAACAGGATGAGATAATTATTTGATTATTTGACCTGAAACAAAACAGGCTGGTCTGCGGGATTGGGCATAACTGTGAGCTTCAATAACCCAACCACACATTTCTGACGACAAACAGTACAGCAGAAAAATGTGTTTTACAGTAATCGTTCTCAGGTGAACCCCACCCCAAACCCACCTCCGACCCCGCGTTCCCTGACCCCCCCTTCCGGGAACCACACCCCGCCCCTTCTCCAGGGCGCCGGCCGAACCCCCCCACCGCGTCTTCAAACAAAGCCGGGAGGGGGGGGGGGCTTTACTGATCGCTCCCGCCCGGATCAAAGGGCAGCCCGCGCGCGGAAAAGCTTGCGCGGGATCAAAGCTGCCCGGGCTCGGATCAGAATGTGTTTACAATGTTCTTTCTGAAGTGAAAGACAAAGAAAGAGAGGGATACAGAGAGAGAGGAGGAGGAGGAAGAAGAGGAAGAGGAGGAGTAGAGAATGGGACAAGGCAAGTCTGTCGGCGGCTGTGGTTGAATATGGCCGTTCTCCTCCTCGTGGAAATGAAAGGCAGAACAACACTTCGGTATTCACCTTCAAGCACACACACACACGCACACACACGCAGGCATACACACACATGTACATACTCACACACACACACACACTCGCCCACACACTCACACACACTCGTATACACTTGTACACACACTCACACTCGTACACACACTCACCCACACACACACACACACACACACACACACACACACACGCAGACATACACACACACGTACATACTCACACACACACACTCGCCCACACACTCACACATACTCGTATACACTTGTACACACACACTCACACTCTTACACACACTCATATACACACTCACACACACACACACACACACACACACACGTACATACTCACACACACACACTCGCCCACACACTCACACATACTCGTATACACTTGTACACACACACTCACACTCTTACACACACTCATATACACACTCACACACACACTCACACTCACACACACACACACACACACACACACTTGTTATCGCTGGGGAGGCGGGGAGCGAGGTGAACTCTGTGTGAACCGCAGTGAGCTGTGTAAAATATTAATGGACTCTCTTTATGAGTGACGCTGATGAAGTCTAACACTGAAAACTCTTAAAATGGCAGATGTCTGTGGGGACCGGGCTGGGGAGAGTTTATTCTGCTAAACGCACCGTCGAGTCACTTCACACAGCGGCTAAAGACCACGCGCGGTTCAGTCAAATCGTCAAACACCTCGGGCTAACACTGTTAGCACAACAACCTTCCACTACAAGGACAAACTGTTCGATCTAATTAGCTCTCAAGATGTTCCGCAACAATAAAAGGCAGATGGCATCCTTCAGCTCTCCGTCAATAGCTGATGTTATCTGTCAGATAAGGCCAGGGATTTAGAGCAGTTAAGTAATGGATTTTTCATTTGTATTCATTCATTCGTTTGTAGTTTCCTCTCATGTTTCAATGCTTCAGTGACTGCAGGTTAGGCAGAATGCGGGTGCGAAAAGTTAAAATCTGTCTTTTGTGAATTCATCCGAATTTATTCTTATATCCTCTCTATTTGTTTAAAAGTCACCTCTGGTGGTTCGATAACAAAATAGATACGAAATCAATCAGGACAGAACGATTGATTGGCAGAGTACACGCACGGCATATTTCCAAATATCTTCATACACGTACTGACTCTCTGTTGGAAGTGTGTAAGAATAATGACAAGCCTTGTGTACACCGACAAAAGGATTTTCAGGTAAACTGTCATGGGATTCTTGGGTGCAGACCTGGGCAAATGTAATGGTTTTGAAATCATATACTTTTCTGTGCTTTACTGCGCTTGAATCCAAAACAATTATGTATTTGACCCAGGTCTGATACACACACCGACTTTCTTTTGGGAGCGGACGTGAAAAATGCAACTTCATACGGACACGGCGCACAAGTATTTTCAGGCAAACTGACAAAGAGTCCCAGCTGCTAGTGAGAGCCAGGTGGGTTACGCAGGTGAGGCCTGGTGCTCTTACCTGTGTGCCACCACGATGGTGGTCCTGTTGGAGCACACCTTGGTGAGGCTGGCCTGGATATTGCGCTCCGTCTGGGTGTCCAGGGCGGAGGTGGCCTGAGGGGGGGAAAGAGCGCCTCGTTTTACAGGGTACAACATTGTTACAGGTCCCACATCGTGGAAAACCCAATTTCCCTCGCTATTTGGATTATAAAGGAGTTTTAGACACACGGTCGGCAAAGAAATCCACACAATCCGGACAGAGGAACTGTGCCTTCGAACGAGCCGTTTGGATTTCACAGTGTGACATCACAACTATACGCTCATTTGCATATGTCCGCCCACCTTGTAGCAGGAAGACATCGAAGCACTCGGCACAGACTGCGCTTCGTTTGTTGGAGCCAGCCAGCCAATCAGAACAGAGGTTCATTGAGATTACTGAGCCTTAATGACACAATCACTGAAACAACTGAGAGACACTGAAGACTGGACATGTAAAACTGGAGAGAGATTGTTTTCGATACGTAAAAACACACAAACGTCTTACGGATATCAGGACCTAAAATAAACAGTGGATCGCTGTCAGATATGGGAGCTTTCAGTGAACCGACAGCCCCTCCCCACCACGCACCTCGTCCAGCAGGATGATCTGCGGGGCTTTGAGGATGGTGCGGGCGATGGCCACCCTCTGCTTCTCCCCCCCGCTCAGCTTCAGACCCCGCTCCCCCACCTGCGTGTCGTAGCCTGCAGGGGGCGACAGAGAGGGACGCTGGTGACATCACGGCAGGCACTCCACCCTGCTCACGTCAGAGACCGGTTTATTTTAATCTACTTAACCGTTATTTAACCAGGCCAGTCACACTGTGACCGAGACTTCTGTGAAAATATATATACATATTGCCAGCCTGTAGCTTAGTACCTAAGGTGCTTGCCTAGGATCTGGAAGGTTGGTGGTTATCGCTGACATCGACCCCCTAAGATGGCAAAAGTTAGCCCCCTAACAGGCGAAGATCGCTAATATAGCTAACATAGGCTAAGATGGCTAATGTTGGCTCCCTAACATAGGCTAAGATTGCTAAGATCGCTAACATAGGCCCCGTAAAATAGGCTAAGAGTGCTAAGATTGCGAATGTAGGCTCTCTAACATAGGCTAAATCACTAACCTAGACCCCCTAACATAGGCTAAATCACTAACCTAGACCCCCTAACATAGGCTAAGATCACTAACCTAGACCCCCTAACATAAGCTAAGATCACTAACCTAGACCTCCTAACATAGGCTAAGGTCGCTAACCTAGACCCCCTAACATAGGCTAAGGTCGCTAACCTAGACCCCCTAACATAGGCTAAATCACTAATCTAGACCCCCTAACACAGGCTAAGGTCGCTAACCTAGACCCCCTAACATAGGCTAAATCACTAATCTAGACCCCCTAACACAGGCTAAGGTCGCTAATAGCGGTGGTGGTGGGAGCAGCGCACCGTCGGGGAAGGCCTGGATCTTGTCGTGGATGTCTGCGGCGAGCGCGGCCTCCTCCACCTCCTGGTCGGAGGCGGAGACGCGTCCGTAGCGGATGTTGTCACGGATCGTGTCGTTGAAGAGGACCGTGTCCTGGGGGACCACGCCGATGTGCGCCCGGAGAGACATCTGTTTCACCTGCAGAGAGGGACACACACACACACACACACACACACACACTGTGAGCATGAGGCCAACGTGCAAACACTGTAACTTTTGTAAGGTTTTGACTCCAACCCTAACATAGCACACCTCGTTCAACAACTAGAGCAGGGCTGCCCAACCTTGTTCCTAGAGATTTACTGTCCTGTAGGTTTTGACTCCAACCCTAACAAAGCACACCTCTTTTAACAGGGAAAGCAGAGCTGCCCAATCATGTTCCTGGAGATCTACTGTCCTGTAGGGTTTTACTCCAACCCGAACAAAGCAAACCTCCTTCAACAGCTAGAGCAGGGCCACCCAACCCTGTTCCAGGAGATCTACCACCCTGTAGGTTGCCTTTAGACTGGGGGGGGGGGGGGGGGGGACCAGAGAACCTGGAGGAAACCCACACAAACACGGGGAGAACATGCAAACTGCACGCAGACAGGAACCGGTCAGCAACCGTCAGCAGACTCGGGGGGGGGTGAAGCTGCTGCTTTCTCGCAAATTTCAAAACATGAAAAGTGAAATTCGGGGTGAGGAGGGGTGGGGAGGTGGGCACGGAGGGGTCCAGAACTCCGGGAGATCTGAGAGCCAAATTACAAGGCCTGACGACAAACTCCGGACGGTGCTCCCAGGTTGGGCGGGGCACCGGTAGGGGCGTGGAGGTGGCCCCCTGCCGAGATCCAAGGGCTGGCAGACGCTGTAGGGCAGCGGCAGCTGACATCAAGGGCTGAGAGCAGAGGGGATTCTGGGACGGGGCGGGGTCGGGCAACAGCTGCACGCGCCCTCCGCACTCTCTCACAGCCTTACACAGGGGTCCCGACAGACAACCCGGAGCATCGAGTGCAGCGTTGAGGAGGGTAGAGTCCAGAGTGGGGCCCAAACCGAACCCAAACCATCTTCCTGGAGATCTACCGTCCTGTAGGTTTTCACTCCAACCCTAACAAAGCACACCTCGTTCAACAGCTAGAGCAGGGCTGCCCAACCCTGTTCCTGGAGATCTACCTTCCTGTAGGTTAACACTCAAACCCTAACAAAGCACACCTCATTCAACAGCTAAAGATCTCATTAAGTTGCTATTCTCGGAGAATAAGGCGTGCCAAACTAGGGTTGGAGTGAAAGCCTACTGGACAGAAGATATCCAGGTACAGGGTTGGGCAGAACAGACAGCATATCAAAGGCTGTTTTTATCAACGCTGAGGGGAGTTCACAGGTCACCAAGGGGTCTACAGTGAGGACAGTGACACAATTTGACATCAATATGGAGTGAATCATGTAGGACTAACAGCCCTTTAATTTAGTGTAACTATCCAAATACTCACAGACATCTCTGTATGGACCACAGGTGTGAGGTAGAAGAAACAACAGAAGTTTTGGTTCCTGGGAGAGAGTCCCTCGTGTTTCTGGTCTACACAGTTTTGTGTAAAAGCCCCAAAATCTACGCCTTCACAATACTCAGATATTCCTTTCCAACACGGTATGTTCTTGGGTGAAATACGTAATTGTTTTGGATTCAAATACTTTTCTGTGTTCAATTGATCTTGCCTGGTGCAATTACCCGTCTGTCTGACCTCGCCTCGGCCGAGGCTGTTCTCTTGGCCCAACAGCTTCTTATCTCCAGTATCGACCGAGAGACAAAGACCTCAAAATCACATTATAAAACAGGAATGGACACAGTCGATACCCAATTAACCTGAGATCTGCAAAAACAGATTACTATAAAAGTCGAACGGGCAGAAACAGACGTCCACAGTAACGTAGCGTAATAGACAGGCTTGTTGCAGACATAGCACATCGTGGTTACGGCTTGCCCAAGGACAAAGAACTGCACACTGCTCTCTCGCGCTTAACTTAAACCAGCGGCGATTTCTTGATTGCAGATGTGGTTCGACATTCTAGCATTCACCATATGCTACGATTTGCTGGGGCACAGATTTCAGACGGATGGAAGGTAGAAAATTTTGATTATTAAGAGTGGATTATTGCCAATAGGCCATGCTGGGACTCTGGAAGAGGATCCATAAAGTGTTGAGAGCACAGAGAAACAGCCAGGACAGCCAGGACTAGCCAAAACAAGACCAGGGCATCGCCCATTCACGGTTTGAGATAAATTTCATTCGCACTTCAAATGTCAACCGACCAATCGAACAAGCCCTTCCGTCGAGCCTTCTTCCTACAAAGGAAGTGTATTTTTCAATTAATTAACATCAGACAGAGCAGGGCAAGATGAGGCCAATAGCAGCCAAATGAGACACAAATGGCCTCTTCAGAACTCTTCACAAGCTGCCTTTTGAACTCTCTTAATAAGCTTGAGTGGTGCACTCGTCCACTTCCTGTCATGGCTGTGGTCACAGGCAATTAATATTCATTAACGACTGTACTCAAAAGGAATTTGTTTGGGAGGTGGCTAATGAGGATGTCGTTAGCGGTGTGATTTACAGCAGGATGCTTTTGTGTAAAAATGCCCGAATAGAACCAATACATACAGCAGAGGCAGTACAATGCTATTTTTTTTTTGTATTTGTATAATCATTAAGGGTTTTGTTGAGTAAAATAATGCTCTAATAGGCTGTTATTTAAAAC
>NC_083762.1:75695182-75705182 GCF_963514075.1 Conger conger
CAGAGGACAAATCGGCAAATGATCGATAACGTATCTTCTGCTTCTTCTATTACTGAACAAGGGAACACAGCAGTGGCAATTAGCATTAGCCTGGGCTCACCGTTCAGGGGTGGGGGGGGTGGGGGAGTATCTGGTAGGACAGAGCCAATGGGGGTGGCACAGACAGCAGCCACAGTAACAGACAGGTACTACACTACACCTATTACATTTAGGTCAGATTTACTTTAATTTTATTTGCACAGTATTTAAAAAGAGGACACATGTAAACCCGAACATAGACAGTACAGGATGGGGCTAGAAACCCAGAAGGGCTCAGATATGAGGCCTCACCCCTTAGCATGTACCTTAATTCTGATTCAAACGATGAATTCAGCAGCCCCTGAAAAGTGATACCGTATCATCGAATGCTAAAGAGCTAGCCGCAGACGCCACGGCAGAGGACTGAGCAGAGTGGAAACCCCAGAAGGTCCAGACGCCCCTGAATCCAGCTCAGCCCTCAGCCCCCCTGCTAGCCTAGCATACTAAGGGTGTTTGGGCCACTTTTTTAGCATTTATCCAGAGTGACGGACAGTTGATTACACTAAGCAGGAGACAATCATCCCCTGGAGCAATGCAGGGTTAAGGGCCTTCCCCAAGAGCCCAACGGCTGTGCAGATCTTATTGTGGCTACACCGGGGATCAAACCACCGACCTTGCGGGTCTCAGTCATGTACCTTAACCACTACGCTACAGGCCGCCGCAATTTGGAAGTGTGAAGGGCTTTACAATGTACGGCACCAAGGGCTGGTGCGTGTGGAAGGTCCCAGAACGTGACCGTAAGCTCTTCTTCGGTGGTGTTTAAAGAGCCGCTCCGCAGTTCTGCTTACGTTTAACACCCCCTTGCCCCCCACCGCACCGCCCCCCGCCAAGCTCTCCACCCCCTCCCAAAAAAGATCACAACACCAGCACACTTTTGCCAACATGTTTTTAATCCTCCAAAACCAAAACCAAAACCAACCCTCTTCTAAACCCACAACCTCTGTTAAACCCACAACTTTTTATTCCCTGCTCTGATTAAAACATGAGTAGAATTACCAACTGCAATTTTCATAGACTTCTAGATAAAAGGCCGATTTCTGGTTTCCAGGAAAAGAGAGTGGTTGATAAGGGAAAGGGATACGACAGGCGGGTAATAACTCTTGTGAGAAAGAGAAGAACATGGGCGTGTACGCCTGGCTCGACCCCTCGCGTGTGAGAGCTGAACTCAGGCGGTAATTAAAGGTGCTTGTATACCGTGTAATTACACAGCACTGTGCCCCAGCCTCTAATCACCCGAGACGGGCACGTCTCACTGTAACCAACGGTTTCTTCTATTTGCAAGTGGATTTACAAAGCTCCGAGGTTGTGTTCATGACACTGATCTTATGTTCACACTCTCGAGAACATACAGTAAAGTTGGGACGCGATGTTGGGTGTTCAGGAGTGTTCAGCTAGCCAGATGACACCATACTCCTACTGATTACAGCCATACCCCTGGAAAACTATACATGTGATAAGTTTGAATTAAATTACATTTTATTTGTATACCGCTTTTTAAAAATGACAGTCACAAAGACACTCGACAGACTAGCAGATGAGCAAACACCAGACCTGAACCCCCAAAATAGCAAGCATGTGAGGTAAAAAAAAAAAACCCTCTCTAGTGGGAGAAAAACCCTCAAACAGGGGTAAGAAATGCCAATGGGGAGAAATATCAGGAGGAGATATATCAGCTACAGTATGATAGCCACACACTCTGCTTCCACACCCAGAGAGGCCTGTTTGTACTATAGGACTCATAAGATACATCCACAGCATGCTTGATTATGGTTTTTCACCATTATTTTTCAGCACATATCCAAAATGGACTCGGCAATCCTGGGATGGCGAGACAGTGCTGAAGTGAGAGAGAGAGGTCTAAAGTTCATCGCACAACACAGGCTGTCCCTACCGCACAGATCTGTCTGAAATTCCTCAAAGCAGCCTCCAAAAAGATATTTATCCATTATTTACAACCCTTTCAGAATGATTTATTTACACGGGGCGCTGCAAAAATTTTAGCAAGGCAGCCGCCAAATCTCATCTCCGGGGTTTCACTGCGGGGGGGGGGGGGGGGGGGGGGGTTGGTGGCTCACCGTTTTCGACAAAAAACTAAAACCGAGGCCACGTCCGACTTTCACAGGATGGGCAGCGACCAGGGCAACTGCTGTTGGGGGAATGGCCGTCCAGACATATGTATTAGGCCTGTGTTTCGCATTAAAACGACGACATAAACGAGCAGGACGTCGAACATTCCCGGACCGCAAATGGGGAAACGTCTCGGAGGAAAACAAAGACACACACACACACACACTCCAACACAGACAATGTGTTCGCGGGAATCAATCGGAAGATGCTTCAAAGCCCTGACTGGATCCTCGCCTTTTGATGTGGCGAGCATTTGATCTGAACAACACAAGGAAAGATTATATCCACTTAAATCTTAAAAGGGTGCCCACCCCTACCCCTCCTACTCCACCCGACACAGGAAAGACGCCGAACCGGGAACAACAAAGCTTTATACCTACTGCTGGGCAGGACAATTATTTGAAGTGTCTGAAGCCCACACTTTAATTAGCGCTTAACAGAAAGGATCCCCTGACAGTTTGGTGAATGGGAAATGAGCTCTGCAAATCCACTGGCATGTACGGGAGCCACAGCCTAGCATCCGGTTCCTGGACTGCTCCCACGGACTCACCTGGAATCAATGTGCAATGCTAATGATGCCATGGCTATGCTATGGGGCAGCCGGTAGCCTAGTAGGCTAAGGTACATGACTGGGACTTGGAGGTTGGTGGTTGGTGGTTGAAGCCCCAGTGTAGCCACAATAACATTTCATGGGCCCTTAAGCAAGGCCTTTAACTCGGCATTGCTCCAGGGGGGGGGTTGTGCCCTGCTTAGTCTAATCAACTGTAAGTTGTGTTGGATAAAAGCGTCAGCTAAATAATTGTAAAGTAATGGCAGGTGCTTTTTCCCCATACTTCAGGCCCCTGCCTACATTCCATCAGGATGTTTAGTTTGGCTAGGCAAGCGGTTTGTTCATAGATTTGCGTGTTGCAGTATTGTGATGTATGATGATGATCAAATAGGCCCTGGTCCTTATCTTTGTTGTACAGGTAGCAGTTGAAATTGTACTTCCCTCTAGGGTCTTTCAGCGCACTTATCCCTGGTTATGGGCATGCACTTTGCACTTTGCAGTACGTCACTCTGGATAAGAGCGTCTGCCAAATGCCATTAATGTAATGATTTTAGACCCCACATCCTGCCCCCCCTTCTCCAAATGACCCCTCCCCCCCCCCCCCCCCACTCACCTTCGAGATGTCCTGCCCGTCGATGCGGATGCACCCCCCCTGGACGTCATAGAAACGGAAGAGCAGTCGGATAATGGTGCTTTTGCCCGATCCCGATTGGCCGACCTGAAAAAACAAGGTTATAAAACGTGTGAGACAGCCACAGGCAGCACTCATAAAAGGCCAGTTACTGCTTTTTGAAGAAAAAGTCACGTATTGTGACTAATCTTTGGCATCACCTCACGAGGTGCATGGAAACTTTGCAAAGGTATCATGACCTGGGTCAAACGCGTCATCGGTTTGGACTCAAATACTTTTCTGCGGTTTACGGAGCTGGTCTGGTGTATTGGAACCTATGAAACACTCTCAAAACTTGCTGCTGGTCCTCTTGTTTGGCTCAATTGTATCAGGCAAGATCAATCGAGCACAGAAAAGTATTTGAATCCAAAATAATTACGTATTTGACTCAGGTCTGTGATTGGCTGAAGTGGTTATCCACATCTTTGCTAAAGATATCTTGGTTGATGTGTGGTTATCCATGAAATTGAGGCTCCTTTGAAAAAAATGCAGAAATTAGAACAATGAGAAATTTGTCCTACCAGAGCCACCGTCTGACCAGGCATTACGGTAAAGGATACGTCCCGTAGAATCTCGTTCCTGCAGAGATAACAACAGAAACAACGTGGCTAAAGGTGGAATAGACAGGAGTTTTCACATTCAAATACCTAGAATTGAGAGAGCTCAAAGTTGTCTAAACATAATCACTGTGCATGTAAGAAATACATATGGCAGGGTTTGTTTAGTCCAGAGGTCAGAAAGTCCACCCCAGAGTTCAAATCCAGATAATTGTAAGAAAATACCAGGGAGGACTTTTACTTTCTAAACCTGGATTTTCCAACTCTGATACGGTATCATCATGGCCTTGTGCATAGAAGACCTGGGCCAAATATGCAATTGTTTTGGATTCAAATACTTTTCTGTGCTTGACTGAGCTTGCCTGGTGCAACCAACCAAACCAGAAGGCAAAGATTTTGAGAGTATTTCATAGGTTACAATACACCAGACAAGCTCAGTCAAGCGTAGAAAAGTATTTGAATCCAAAACAATTTGACCCAGGTCTGGTGTATAGCGAGATGACTTCAAGACCCCGAACGCCACCATTTTGAATGGGGTCCTTGCCATCTCCTCTGTCCCATCGAGCGTATGACACTTGATTTTTATGACAGAACGGGGCCGGGGAAACGTGCGATACCTACCCCTCGGTGTAGCTGAAATGCACGTTCTCAAACTCCACCTTCCCCAGTTTGAACAGGAGGTTCCCGGCGTTGACGTCGTCGTTCACCTGGGGGGGGGGGTTGGGAAGGAGGAGGAGAAACGGAGTGAGGACCACGGTCACCTGCGCCCCCGTCGGAGCGGAGCGGGAACACGGGCGCAGCGCGTACACCTCATCTGTATGTGGGAGCTGACCTCGGGACCCCAAAACTTAAGAATACCCACAAAAGGCAAGTTTTGATCAAAGCATGCTTGCACTAAAGGGCCCCCCCCCTCCCCAGTGTAAGATTTTCGCTGCCACCACGCCCCCCGCCCCCCGCCCCCCGACCCCCCCCCCCCCCCCAATTCCTCAATCCTCAACCCCTTTCTCATCCCCGTCACTGTATAGTGACGGCTTTCCAAGGGGAACCGAACTTAAGAAAGAAATCTGAACATCCAATAATGCCTTTGTTTTGATTCCTCGGGCCATTAACATATCAAGGGGATCTGAGGGAGCTTTGACGGAGCGGTGCTTTGCAGGGCGGCGAGTGTGTGCTTTTCCGGAGCTTTCCCACAGACAGACCGTGCCCCGGGCCAGACTGGGGGCAGAGCCGGGGCAGCAGTCTGGAGCAGACCCCACCGTACCCCCCCCCTACACCCACCTACACACACCCCCCCAACCCCATCACTACCCCATCACTACCCACCCCCAGCCCCCCAACACCACCATACCTCCCCCCTACACCCCTCCAACCCCATCACTACCCATCCCCAGCCCCCCAACACCACCATACCTCCCCCCTACACCCCCCCAACCCCATCACTACCCACCCCCAACCCCCCCAGCTCCCAAATCCCATCACTACCCAACGCCAACCTCACCTTACCCCCGAATACCTCCGCAACCCCCATCAAACTCACCCCACCCTACATCCCCTCACCCCCATCTACACCACCCCAACCCCATCACTACCCACCCCCAACCCCCCCAGCTCCCAAACCCCGTAACTATCCACCCCTAACCCCACCTACACCCCCCCAACCCCACCACTAGCCACCCCTACCCCCACCACATCATACCCCCCCACCCCATCAGTCCCCACCCCTACCCCACAACCAAATTGTACCCCCCTACACCCCCCCAAACCCCATCACTACCCACCCCCAAAGACACTTATTAGACACTTTCCACATCACAATGAATCCTTACACGTTTAAAACATTGAAAAACACTTACCTCTTGCTCCTCTGTAAAGAGCTTAAACATACTCTCCATGTCAATGAAGGAGTTCTGGATCATTCTGGAGGGACAGAGAAACATGACATCACAGCTGCGTGGTATGGTATGGTCTGTGTGGTATGAAAATTGAATTGAATGCTTTTAAAACTAATCTGGTATCCTATTGCCAAGGTTCAAGGTTCAACCTTGTCAGATTATTGTGCTAGCTCACCTGTAGTAGGTACCAAACCAGTTCAGAGGGGTGTACAACTGGATGATGTAAGTCCCAAAAAGAACATAGTCACCCACCTGAACAGAAAAAAGGCAAAGTTAAACACATATCCAACCCTACACACACCGTCTCCATTAAACACACATCCAGAACTCATTACACACTTCCCCAATTTAAATGCAATCATCAAAAACCCCACACACTTTCCCATTTAAATGCAAGTCCAAAACTCCACACATTTTTCCCATTTAAAGACACTTCCAAAACTCCACACATTGTTCCCATTTAAACACATGTCCAACACTCCGGAAACTGTCACTAAGAAACAGGCACCACTCCTTCCACTGGGAGCACATACAGTGCAGTCCATAAGTATTTGGACAGTGGTACAATTTATGTTCCTTTGGCTCTTGTCGCCAAATGTCGTGTCTAGGAAACGACACTGTACTCCGGGCAGATTGGATTTGAAACTGACCACTGAATATGAAGTTAAGGTGCAGATCAGTTTTTGTCTAATTTCTTGTTTTTGGTCTTATTTCTCTGCCTCATAATGGCTGCCCATCATTGGCACAACTCTGGTCCTCATGTTCACAAACTCCAACAACAGGACAACGAAGGGATCTAATTCCCACATGGATCATCCACTGTCAATACCCTGTAAATAACCTCACATTCATTGTTTCATTTCAAATACAACATGCCAGGATACAGAGCCAAAAGAACAGAAACTTCACCAACGTCCACATATGTACGGACTGCGCTGTAAATCAACGCATGGAATAATGCCCTTGTCGGAGGTAAATGCTCACGACCACAAACACAAACACAAACACAAACACAAACACAAACACAAACACAAACACAAACAGAGGAGAAGATGAGTCTCCATTGGGGCACATACCCGAAATTTATTCTCCGTGACGAAGTAGGCGCAGAGCAGAGACCCAGCCAGGAGGCCCGTCCCGATGATCAGGTTCTGAGTCTGGTTCAGGAAGGCCAAGGAGGCGTTGGTCTTCCACTCAGCCGACTGAGAGAAGGACAAGAGGCAAAGTGACCTTCTCCATCACCATCGGAAAAAGCCCCGATAGGAACAGACAACATGGCCGCCAAACCCTGTTCCTGGAGATCTACCGTCCTGTAGGTTTTCACTCCAACCCTAACAGAGCACATCTCATTCAACAGCTAGAAATCCCAGTGAGCTGCTAATTAGTAGAATTAGGTGTGCTTTGTCAGGGTTGAAATCGAAACCTACAGGTCAGTAGATCTCCAGGAACAGGGTTGGGCAGCCCTGCTCTAGCTGTTGAATGAGGTGTGCTTTTGTGAGTGTTGAAATTAAAACCTACAGGACAGTATATCTCCAGGAACAGGGTTGGGCAGCCCTGACATACAAGTACATACGTTGACTGTGCATGCTAATCGATGCCTCTATAAGTAACACACAGGCATTAGCATGTGTTCACACATCATTACCAATCCCACGATTCCCCCCGTTACCTGGTACTTGAGTATGGCATCCTGAAAGCGGTTCACTTCATAGTTCTCTGCATTGTAATATTTCACCTGTGTGAGGAGAGAGAAATCACACAGCTCAGTGTGCTACACGGAGCAGAGTGCATTCAACTTGCTACTGCTGCAGTTTTCATTTCACCAGGCCTAATTACTTCACATGTAATAATAATAGGGCTAAATTTGCCGTAGTACCCAAAAGGTACCGTGCACACGCTGGCAGACATTTTATTTACACGTGCTTGATGTAAGAAACCAAACAATCCCCGCCAGGTGCCTCTGAAGATAAGTTACACGCAGTATCTGGGTCAGGTACCGTCTCAAAGTTCAGCAGGGAGTCCACGGCCTTGGACTTGGCGTTGTTGTCCTGAGTGTTCATTTCGCGCCGGTACTTGGTCCTCCATTCCGTGATGACGATAGTGAGAGCTGGGGATTGTTGGACAGAGCATTGGCTATATACCCTGGTGTTCATATCATGGTGCGCATACACCATGATGCACATATACCCTGGTACTCGTATACCATGGTGCTCATACTTTAATGTTCAGATACCCTGGTTCTCAAATACCCTTGTGCTCATATACCATAATGCACATATACCCTGGTCCTCATATATCATGGTGCACATATACCCTGGTACTCACATACCCTGGTACCCATAATACCATAGTGCTCATATACCATAATGCACATATACCCTGGCCCTCATATATCATGGTGCACATATACCCTGGTACTCACATACCCTGGTACCCATAATACCATAGTGCTCATATACCATAATGCACATATACCCTGGTCCTCATATATCAAGGTGAACATATACCCTGGTACTCACATACCCTGGTACCCATAATACCAATGTGCTCATATACCATAATGCACATACCCTGGTTCCCAAATGCCATGGTGCCCATACTATACCTTAGTGCTAACATACCACACCTGGGTCAACGTAATTGTTTTGGATACAAATAGTCTTCTGCGCTTTACTGTGCTTGTCTGGTGTATTGGAACTTATGAAACACCCTCAAAAAGTGCTAACCCTGCAGTCTGGTCTTCTTGGTTGACTCAACCGCACCAGGCAAGATCAATCGAGCACAGAAAAGCGTTTGAATCCAAAACAATTACGCGTTTGTCCCAGATCTGGTGCGCATATACTCTGGTGCTCATCAACCCTGGGATATACCCATACGGTTCCCATGGTTCCCCTACTCACTGAGGTAGAGGAACATGCAGATGAAGATGATGAGGCCGAACCAGGCGTTGAAGTTCGAGATGAAGAACACAATGGCGATGACGATGTCAGCGATGGTGGGGAAGATGCTGAACACGATATAACTGTGGAGTAAAAAAAAAAAGACAAAAGAAGAAAAAAAAGAAAGAAGATAAGGTTTAAGTTTCAAGCCCAGTTCCCTACCCATTACACTACAACCAGGGCTGCCCAACCCTGTTCCTGGAGATCTACCATCCTGTAGGTTTTCACTCACTCCAGGAACAGAGTTGTGCAGCCCTGCTGTAGCTGTTGACTGAGGTCTGCTCTGTTAGGTTTGGAGTGAAAGCCTACAGGACTGGAAACCTAATCTCCAGGAACAGGGTCGGGCAGCCCTGTACTGCACCGCTGATTGGCTGAGGGATCAGGCCACAGGTTCTAGTTCTAGTGAAGTTCCCTACCCATTATGCTACAACCAGAGCCGCTCAACCTAGTTCCCGGAGATAAACCATGGGCAGCCCTGTACTGCACTGCTGATTGGCTGTGGGATCAGACCCCAGGGCACAGGGCGGTTTCGGGGCACGGCGGGCAGTGCACCTGAGCAGGCTGTTGATGGAGGACGTCCCGCGGTCGATGCTGCGGAGGACGTCGCCCGTGCGTCTCCCCAGGTGCCAGCGTAGCGACAGCGCGTGCAGGTGGCCGAAGAGCCGCACCTGGACCACGCGGTTGGTGTGCTGCTGGACCCTGATCCACAGGAAGGACCGCAAGTTACTGACGAACCCCGACGCACCTGGTGGGAGAGGGGGGGAGGGAGGGAGAGGGAGGGAGGGAGGGAGAGGGAGGGAGAAGGTGAGATGGAGAGGGAGGGAGGGATAGTGGAAGGGGGAGGGAGAGAGAGGGAAAAGAAGAAAGAGAGGGGGGAAGGAGAGAGGGAGGGAGAGGGGGAGAGAGAGGGAGGGAGAGCAGGAGAGAGAAACAAAAGAGAAAGAGAGAGAGAGATGAGAAACCAAAAATGTTGTAATTGAAAAAAGCAAATGTTACACCCACATTGTGAACACTACACAAAGCTAATGTGCACTGACGACTCGAAAATAGACTACGGCTAGCAACCTAGCTAACATTAAACTAAATTATATTTGGTTTTTACTTCATATAAAGTACCAGTTCAGGTAACATTTAGGCACTGGTACAGTATTTAGAAGCATTGTTTCAGCACTGGCATCAGCAAAATC
>NC_083762.1:75710182-75740182 GCF_963514075.1 Conger conger
AATACACACGTTCGTGCAGACGCTTTGTAACCCAAATGTGATCCAAAATAGACGCAAAAGCGTGCCAGAAAAACACAAGGGAATTCCTGTATGGTATTCAATTTGGATTCAATTCATGAAAAAAAAAAACTTTGTCCTACCTGTATGTTTATCGTCACTGAAGGATTGGCAAGTTCATCTTTTGATGAATAGTTTTTAGACATTTGAGTTAGGAAACTGAATTTTGTCCCTGCTCTTCGTGCGTTTTCCTCGCCTAGCTTTTGTTTGTTCTAATTGTCACTGCGCTCATCATTCTCACCGCGAAGTTTCGAGGCTTTCTCTCACAAACTGCAGACGTCAGCGCGTTTTGGGCAGCGCAGTTTACATTCGGAAGTTCGGAACTCAACTGCATTTCAAAGCGAATCAGTCGGGTGAAGACACCTCCGTTTATAAAACGCGATGCTTTTGTGAAGGTAAAAATCGCTGCTTCATTCCCTTAACACTAACACTAACGCTTGTGATTTCAGTAGTCTGTACTGCAATCCCGACAATAAAACAACTCGGACTGTATTAAGTAGCCTATTAGGCAAGTAGGCGAAAGTCCCAGATCGCATGCATATAGTAAGCATTTACGTAGGTATATTTTCAGTAAACGGTGTTTTCTTAGCGAGAAAATAGATAGTTCGCCTAATCCCAGCGGTCTGTAGTTTATGTCCTGAAATGACTCCCAACAATGAAATGGCAAACTCATTTTGTGGGACTTCCATTACCTGTTTGGTTAGCATCAAACACATTTATTTTACTAAAACCGATGTTTCAAAAAGTAAATTAAATTAATGTTCTCTTAATAAAACGGAATTATTAAAAAAGATTTTAAAACATATTTGGGCTTACACATTGTTCTGGGTTAGCGCACCATCTATAACCAATGGTAAATGTCCATTGACTGCAAATAGTCAGTGTTGTAATTTAATTTCTTCTTTCACAGAAGTCATTGTAGGAACAGACTTTTTCGGAGGATGAGATCGTGGGCGAGTGGTAGGGGAGGTGTATCTGCGCACGTGTCTGATAACGGTTATCGCCCTCTCCACGCGCACGGGTGGCGTTACCTGCCCGTTCTCCACATCGCGCTCGTCTTCGTTGATCAGGAGCATGTACGGTCTCCGTGGCAACCCCGGAGCCTTCAGACCAATGACGAAGAGGGTCCCTGTGCCAATGTAACGGACCAGCCAGAGTCCGAAGTCCACCTGGAAGTGACAAAGCATTCATGTAAAACTGGAGGGCACCAGGCAGCTCGGGTGAAAAACGAAGTGGAACATGGTTTTATAGGATCCATGTAAGCTTCCAAATATCAGATTGTAGTAACTTTTACTTTCACTTTTACTGGGTAAAAAAAAAAGAAAAAAAAGAGTACGGGTATACTTCAAAATAAGTGTGTTGCAATCATTAACCCTCCTATTACGTTTGGAGTCAATTTGACCACATTCAGTGTTTGACATCTCTTAAAAAGCAGTTAACCTTTTTTCATCATGATACTGTATGAATTTTTTCATCATCTATTTTTGTGGTATTATCATTTTTATTTTTTATCTCAGATTTCTTTGTGAATGATGGCACTTTCCCCTACAGGTACCAAAATTTAACTTCCTGTACCTCAGGCTCGAAAAATGAGATGTTTCTCGCAGATTTTCCATATTTATGGATAAAAGGCTAGTAATTTGGGAGACAATAAGAAGGCGACACACAAAGTGTAAATTTTTCTTTTGCAATAATTTTAACTGTTGCCGTCAATTTGACCCCAAACATAAAAGCGGTCACAAACTCTTAACATAATACGAGGGTTAAGAATGTGTCTTCTGTGTCTTACTCATGATTACAGTATTCACAACATTAGCAAGAAAATGGGGAAGTTGAAAGTCGGGAGGGAGGGGTTTGCAAGAGGGCTACAGCCAATTATCTCAGGAGGAGGCATCAGTGGGAGGGGTCAGGAACAGGCAGCTGGTAGAAAAACGCACGGTCACGAGTGACTCAGCAATCTGAGAAACGTGTGAATTGTGTTTTCAATTCCTCTCTTCTATTCTCCCTCGCTTTTCTGCTTTGTCACCTGAGCACATGCCTGCCCTTTCACACAGATGAAGATCGAGTTGGGTTTCAACATTTTAAAAGTGCAACGCTCCATTTTAAAAAGAGCCACCGAGGCAATGATCTAGTTATGTTATCCTGAGTCATTGTTTAATTTACTCTGAACACAATAACCACAGCTCTTTCAAAAGGCTGTGTCATCCTAACTCAGGGAACTCGGAAAAGAGAAAACGGCGTGAGAATTAAACACGAGAAAACAACCTGGGCCCTGTTTCGTAAAAGCGGGATTACGGAGTTAGCCGGACAACTGCACCGAGTAAAACCCGGAGCCCTCCCAAATCTGGAACATGGATGGACAGTAAAAAGTAAAGTAAAAAGTAAAAAGTGTCATTCCGGGTTTTACTCTGTGCAGTTATCCAGCTAACTCAGTAATCCTGTCGTTGAAATACCCCCCCCCAGACCGAATGTCATTTTGTATATAAAAATGCAATATTAAAACCAAGTAACCCACAGAACCCTGTATTCAACCGGAGACAAACTGGCCCCAAGACCTTCCAGCAACTGAAGAGCAACCCAGACTTGTCAAATCCACAGGCTCCACAGGCGACAAGGACAGCCGTGAGCCTTTCCCGGTCCTCACCTGCTTTTCCGTGGTCTCCAGGCCCCACCACCAGAGGGGGCTGGCCCAGGAGACGAAGGCCAGGTTCTCGGCGGCGAACGCCGCGGCCCAGAACATCAGCAGGACGGCGCTGTGGCCGCGCGTGCGGTCGCGCACCACCACCCGGCGCCGCTCCGTCCGCAGCAGCGCCAGGGCGCAGGCCCAGCCCAGCGCCGAGAGCAGCCCGTACAGGAGCGCGAACCCGGGGAGCACGCCGCCGCGGGCGCCCCGCCACGCCACGAAGCCCGCCGCCTGCAGCAGCATCAGCGCCGACGCGGCCAGCTGCAGCCCGTACAGGCGCGACCGCGGCACGAACTTGGGCTCCATGGGCGCGCCGTAGCGCCGGTAGCACACGCAGTGGAAGGCGCCGAAGAACAGGGAGAGCGTGAGCAGCACGCTGGGCACCAGGGTGAAGTAGAAGCAGGGGGAGAGCCCGTCCTCCAGCCAGGCCTGGCTCATCGAGCCGCCGTCCGCACAGTAGCTGCCCAGGACCGCCATACCTGGGAAGGACACACACACACTACACACTACACACAGAGACACACAGACACACACACATACAGACACACAAACATAAACACACACACACACACACACACACACACAGACACAGATACAGACACAGACACACACAAACATACACACACACACAGACACAGACACACACACAGATACAGACACACACACACACACAGATACAGACACACACACACACAGACACAGACACACACACAGACAGACAGACACACACACAAAAAAACATAAACACACACAGGAAGAGGGATGCTTATTAATCAGGAGGTTTCAGGCTACGTCCTGCCATTCAGGGCTGTAACTACCATTGAGGACACTGATCTGGTCAAGTTCCAATGCCTGTATTTAATATATTTCTTTAGTGAGATCGTCAGTTGCAATTTGTTTAGGATTAATGGTCTTTAATTAATTAAGCCCAGTCTAGAGAACATTACACCCCAATCTTCAATTAAACGACTAAATTAAAGGAATTAATTAAAGGGAAAAAGAGCATACCCCAGCCTAACCCCACCCAACACCTTGGTATTTTTTGGTAGTCAGTGATGGGCAACTCCAGTCCTGTAGGGCCGATGTGTATGCTGGATTTTTCCCTGACTCAATCAGCTAATTAGCCCTATGCAGCATGACTGATCCACTCGTAAATTAGACCACAATAAAATGCTACAAGACAAGAGCGTTCATCGGCAGCTGTTTATATCACGGAATGTGGCTAACAATGACAGATCATGTAAATGATTGGTCTTGGGCTAATTCAATAATTAAGAGCAGATGTTGGTCTGAAATCCAGAAACAGATCAGCCTGCCTTTCCAATCCCTGTATTACAGGGATCATCGCATCACGGTCCTCGACGTCCGAGGACAGCTGGTTTTCCACACTCCCTTTACCTGGGAGTCAGGTGTGAAGACCACTCAGTAGAACTAACTCATTCATTCATCCATTCATTATCCTAACCCGCTTATCCTGAGCAGGGTTGCAGGGGGGCTGGAGCTTATCCCAGCATTCATTGGGCGAAAGGCAGGAATACACCCTGGACAGGTCGCCAGTCCATCACAGGGCACACACACCATTCACTCACACACTCACATTACCTATGGGCAATTTAGACTCTCCAATCAGCCTAACCTGCATGTCTTTGGACTGTGGGAGGAAACCGGAGTACGCAAAGGAAACCCACGCAGACACGGGGAGAACATGCAAACTCCACACAGAGAGGCCCCAGCCGACAGGGATTCAAACCCAGGACCTCCTTGCTGTGAGGCGGCAGTGCTACCCACGGCACCATCCGTGCCGCCCAGTAGAACTAACTGATCAGCTAATTACCTTAGAGAAAAGAAAACCAGGGCCAGATCTGTTTAATGGAGAATGGAAGGATTATTGGTTCCAGCCCTTAAGAGCAATAACTATTTTCTGATTATGTTTCTCGAAGTAGAACTTTGTCCTGTCAACAGATAACTTATCAACAGGTAACTGTCTCTGACAACACCCAATTTCTGTATTTTCGGAAATAGAAAAGTCTAGCTTAACATAAATAAAAAATAGCTTGCACCCATGCCATGACGGTTGGGCCGAGGTTTAGTGCAGCAGCGGTTCTGAATATACCGTTCACTGTGGCTGTCACTTCGCTGTCGATCAATTTGCATGAACATGGCAGGTAGCCTTGGTTACAGGTTGGCGGCGGGTACGTCACCTGAGCTTGAATTGTCAAAATGGTTTCTCAAAGAAATACTATACTACATAAGCACTGTATAACGACTTTGTAGTAAACCAAGCCAGCCGCCGCGATTCCGGATGTCCCTTTCTAATTTTGGTAATGAACTTTCATTTCCATGCTCGGCGGGTGAGTCACAACACCGAATTGTACGAGCCGTAATGACCTGGCCCTACACACATGCTTCGCGTAACAAAAACGACCAAGTAGCTAGCAGGTTATTTTAACAACATGATCTAGCCATTGCTCATTGCTCTTTTTATGGAATTAAGTAATGCTGTGTCCAAAGTTATACCTAGCAGACACAATCCCAAATGCAACATAGCTACTACGAATAGGTTTTCTAAAACTGTTGTGAGATTGAAACCAAGTGAATCGGTTCTGACGATCACAGAATCACACATTGTTTTGACAATTAAAACACGATGCACGAGACAATGCAGTAAACGAGTTCACCATTAGACACGGGTCGTACCTAGCTAGTTAGCTAGCCTACAAATAGTAGTAGATCTAATTTATCTAGTCAGATCGCGCATGACATTTTCAGACGTGCACTCACCTTGTCAAGAAATAAGTTAAGTAGCTGGTTCAGTGAAGGTGTCCGCAACGACAGTAGACCGCCTCTTAAAAAGAAAATAACACGTCGATTTGAACCAATTTTTGAAAATGAAAGGAGGAAAATGTAAACATGAATATCTTGCAGAACGAGTAAGCTATGTTCTGTGTCTTTTAGTTTCACCGTGTGCGGGGCGCCATCTGCAACTCGGCAATCGACACTTTCTTACACAACGTTCGGGTTTCACCGCGGGTCCTAAAGTCCACCGGAGAAGCTACCGTTCCTCGCTTTTAAGGAAAACAGGAAATGGGTCATTGAACTCCTCCAAAAACCACAAGTTAAAAAATCAGGCAAAAAAAGAAAATCTTAGCAGTGATAAGACACAGATGATTATTTCTTCTTACGATGCTTTTCCTTTATTAATAGTAATTTATTATTCATAATAAAATGTTTATTTATTATTTGTTTATTTGATTTTCTATTTTCTATCAGTTTGTATATTGTCAAGTCTTATACTGTTTTATTTTGGCAATGTGATTAGGGCAATGTAAAAGAGTCATAAGCCTCTCATGGTCTCTCGCTGTACAAATAAAGGATGAATAAAATGAGGGATCAATAAATAAGTGTATTACCAAATAGCATAGGCAATAAAAAAACTACCAAAATAGAAATACACATTCAGAAAAAATGCAAGAATAATTGTACTTCTCCCACGTGAAAGAAGTTTGAGATAACGTTTGGAATAAAGTACATAATAATAATAATAATTATATATATATATATATATATATATATATATATATATACAGGAATGTGTAATGAGTATTACTTGTTTAACGCAAATGTTAATTATGTCTTCATTTTTGTTTTGTGTTGATATTACCTCAATTACTTACAGTTGGGACTGCATAAATTCTATTAAAAAGAGAAATTGCAGCAAAGATTGCATTAATCATCAAACTCTTTATAAATGCAATGTTTCCATAATTTGTGCCAGTACTGTATCTGAGTTAAACTTTAAAGCAGATCACGACATGTGAGACTGATCACTTTATACTGATCGCTCTTAGGCTCTTGAGCAAGGCGCTTAACCCTGCATTGCTCCAGGGGAGGATTGTCTCCTGCTTATTCTAATCAACTGTACGTCGCTCTGGATAAGAGCGTCTGCCAAATGCCTGTAATGCCATGTAATGTAATATGTCCACTACAGTTGTGGAACTACAAATGTTCCATGAGGAAAATCAAAACTGATTGGTGAAAAAAGTTTTATTAAGCTCCGTGAAATAAACAAATGCCTATGTGTATACTTGATACCATTTTTATTGCACACTTAACCCTGGTGTAAAATCCAGCTATGAACAGCTTGACATAACAGCTAACAGCTGTTTTGTTTTTTTTGTTTTGTTTTTTTCAACAGGGAAGTACTTTTGTGTGTGTTACTAAAAACTCTCTCTGTTTGCTACTAACTTTTTCAACTCATTAGCACATGTCCTACTTGGGAGAAAGGTTAGCATAGAGCCCTGGTTCCAGCCAATGCCCACTTAACCCAAATGTAACCCATACAGGGGCCACATAATCAGCCCACATGGGACCATGCTGTCAAACCTATATGGGACCTCCCTAATTTGCCCCAATTAAGCCAATGTCCACTGGGTACCCACGTAGCCCCTATGTACCCCATATGGGGCCCACGTGGACGCGGCGGCTGGGTAAATATACGGATAATGGTATGGGAAGTAGGATTTGCCGTGAACTATTTAAAGGCCTTGTATTGATAATTCATTGTCGTTTGCTGACACATTGTGGATGAATGTGGTATTGTCGACAGAAGAACGGAGTCCCAAAGTAGACTTGCTGCCACCTCGTGGAATGATATTGCTATTGCAAGAATACAAGTATGCCGCGTTTGTCAGTTAATACAATTAATACAATTACAAATAATAGGTTATATAATGTGTGTGTGTGTGTGTGTGTGTGTGTGTATGTGCGTGTGTGTGTGTGTATTTTTAATTATTTCATGATTATTACTCAGTTATTTAATGATATATTTATATTACAGTTAATGTATTTGAAGTAAGTATGGCCATATTATATTGTTTATGGATAATGAACATTTAATATACACCTCCTTGTTCTTTCTATAGCTTTCTATATCTCGTGTGTGTGTGTGTGTGTGTGTGTGTGTGTGTGCGTCACATCACAATAATCAGCTCTGTCAGTTAAAGCCATGGCGTAACCTGCTGATATAAGGAACCTCAGCAGCCATCTTGGTTTTTTTCTATCAAAATGTGGCTAAAGGGCAAGCAAATCTGCAATCATTGACTGCCAATCTCTCCTCTCCAATCCCCACAACAGCCATTGTATTTGCAAATGCTTTTGTCATTTATAATTACAGTGCGATTTGTGTAGTGTCACAAAATGTATTTTGTTGTCAAATAATTTTATCGTTACTTTTTTTTTTGATGAAAACAATATATGCCTGCCTTCAACAGCTGCCATGCCATGTAAAACTAATTGTATCCTGCAATTTATTGTTCTATATTGCCTCTCTATCTGTGGCTTCCCCAGGGACTGCGGCCTCTTTAAGATGCGCTATTGCTAACTCGATTCAATACATCAAATGTCATCGTTTATGTAAATCATTATGCACAGTCCCTGAGAAATAAAAAATAATAAACAGAATATAATGAATCTGTCAGGAAAGTATTGTGAGCGGTGAAACTAATCCCAATTATCAAGTGCTGTAAAAAAAACTCATTAATTATTCATGTTTCTGTTATATTGCCTGGTGTCAACCTGTATCACTCAAACGCTTTATGGTGTTTCAAACAAGTCGTAAATGCCAGCGCATTATGTATTGAGGAGATTATAACACATTATGCGTCTTGTCAGGGATGATAATCACTCCAAGTCACACCAAATATGTCTCCAAAATTTTAACAACAATATGAGAAATACACATAAAAGGTTTAGCTTTTTCTTTGCTGATATGGAATTTAATATTTGCATTATTATTTTAATATATATACACTCACTGAGCAATTTATTAGGTAGACCAGTACACCAGCTTTTTAATACCAATATTTAAACAGCCAATCATGTCGCATCAACTAAGTGCATAAAAGCGACATAAATGCAGACGTAGTCAAGAGGTTCAGCTGTTTTTCGGACCAAATCCCAGAATGTGGCCAAAATGTGATCTAAGTGACTCTGACCGTGGAATGACTGTTGGTGCCAGACAGGGTGGTTTGAGTATCCACCTCACAGCTCACAGGACTGCTTACATCTGCAGCTGACGTGTTGGTGCCAGATCCCACAGGGCACTTTGGAGGTCTTGTAAGAGTCCAAGCCACAGGGGGTTAGTGCTGTTTTGGAGGCATGCGGAGAACCAGCAGCATATTAGGCAGTTGACCATAATGTTTTTGCTCGTTGGTGTATATACATTTGTACCATTATAAATTGTACAATTCCCAACCTAATTTATAATGTCCAGTTTTCTACAACCGCATACCCCAGTGCTAATACTGCTTTCATGTAATGTATTTAATTGTCTGAATTGTGCCTGCCATGTGTATTTATTTGATTTTAATTGTTCAGTGCCCTGGGACACTTTAGTGTGAAGTGTGCTTTATAAGAATGCAAGTTCTCAGACAAAACACATGGTGTCCCCAGTTGCTGCTTTTCACAAGCTGGAATAGAGTGGAGTTTTCCTCCTCTTCTCTCTCCTCCTCTCTCTTGCTCCTTCTCTCTCTCCCCCTCCTCTCTCTTCCTCTTTCTCCTCTCTCTCACTCCTCTCTCTCCTTCTCTCTCTTGCCTTCATCCTTCTCTCTCTCTCCCTCTTCTTCCTCCACTCTCTCCCTCTTCCTCCTCCTCCTCCTCCTCCCCTCTCTCTCTCTTCCTCTTCCTCCTCTTGCCCTGTCCACACAGGTACAGACACAAACACACACAGACCTGAGGAACAGCACGGTACACAGCTGGGTTCTGTTGTAATTTAGCCGTTGAACCCCCTTTTGGAGCGGAATCCATATCTGGCAAGGCCAGTAATCCCCATGAAAAAGAAAACAGAAAGCCTTCTTTCAGGGCCAGCTTTCCCAACAAAGCCCAGTTTAAGAGACATTTCTCCGCTTTACTTTTCCAATCCGAGCTATAGCTGTTTTTTTTATTTTTTCCATTCTGCATGGGAGGGGAGAATGAGATGGGAAAAGGGAATAATACAAAAAAAAAAAAAAATACAAAAAAAATCGAAATGCAGGCACTGCTCTTCAGCCGCACAAAAGGAGGAAAAAAAGAATAAAAGGAGGATGAAAGAAAGAGAGAGAGAGAGAGAGAGAGAGAAAAGGCGTAGTGTGTGTGGCCACGTGTGTGTGAGTGTGCGGGACCACCGGGGTCAATCTTATCATCTCCCCGCGACAATGGGCCGGTTTCTATGGCGGGCGGTGGGCGATCCGGTTTATCTGCGCTCCGCTTTGTGCCGGCGGTAATGGACCCTCTGCCTGTCAGCCGCTCGTTAGCCGCGGCTTTGTCCCCGCGCGCGGGCGACCGCTGTCCATCACTCCGCTCGCTCCTCGCCCCATTGTGTCGCTCCCCGGCCCCCCCACGCACGGCCTGCTGGGATACCCCCCCGGCCCGGCCCGCCACCACCGCCTCTCTCTCTCTCTCCCCGCCTCTCTCCCCGCTCGCTCTCCTCTTTGTGATCCGCCCGAGCCCACGACCAAATGCAATTTACAGAAAAGAGGGGGAGCGGATGATGAAAAGAGGGTAAAAAGAGAGGAGAAAAAAAAATCAATCTGGTCCTCGGGAGGAGAACCCCGCTGCGGGGCGGGGCGGGCGGGGGCGATGGCCGCTATTTCAGAGTTCCGAGCCCGACTCAAAGAGAGTCGAGATTCATTCGGCTATTATTCGCTCTCCTTCCATTCCAAAATCCCCTCCCCCCACCTTCATATTTTACAAAGTACAGCCTACGGCTCTCGGGCTATAGCTCACCCTCACATATTTACACTTTATAGAGTTTACCCAGCACTGCAGTCAAAACACATGCTTAGCATCTGTGTTCAGGGGGACCTCTGAAGGAGACGCACCTGTGGGCTTAGCCAAGACACACAGTTAGCGTCTCTGTGTTCAGGGGGACGTTTGAAAGAGACGCACCTGTTGCTTAGCCACAACACACAGTTAGCATCTCTGTGTTCAGGGGGACGTTTGAAAGAGACGCACCTGTTGCTTAGCCACAACACACAGTTAGCATCTCTGTGTTCAGGGGGACGTTTGAAAGAAACGCACCTGTTGCTAAGCCACAACACACAGTTAGCATCTCTGTGTTTGCAGGATGTTTGAAAGAGACACACCTGTGGGCTTAGCCAAGATACACATTTAGCGTGTCTATTAAGGGGGACTTTCGAAAGAGACGCACCAGTTAGTGAAATAAATTAAAGCAGACGGTTAAGCAACCCCAGTTGCTTAGCCACAAGACACACAGTTAGCATCTCTGTGTTCAGGGGGACCTTGAGAGAGATGCACCTGTTACGTAGCCACAACATACCTGCTGTACAGTTGAACCAGGAAACAAGCCCTGACGTTCTCTATCCTGTATTTGTTTTGACCACACTGTTAAATTTCACCTTTAGAAGCCCGCAAAAGACATCTCTGTTTACCTGAAGTTCTTTCTTTTTTTTTTCAGAGAGTGTATGGATCTGGGACAGGGTGACAGAGAGCACTAGAGGGATGCTTAGACTCCATCCTGTACAGCAGTAAAGGAAATGACCAATAACACGGAGTCCTCCGAAGAGACAGCGGGTGGTGGCGGTGAGCCAATAACAACGATTTAAAGAAATTCCCCTTTGGATCCCAGAACTACCAGGACACATCCCCGCCACGTCCCCATCCCCGCCACGTCCACATCACCATGTGAGGAGTCAGCATGGTGCTTCACCCAGAGCCTGAGCCCAGAGCCTGAGCCCAGAGCCTGAGCCCAGAGCCTCAGCCCAGAGCCTCAGCCCGGAGCCTCAGCCCGGAGCCTCAGCCCGGAGCCTGAGCCCCGGCACAGGGCCGGTTCCTCAGCAGCTGCGATGGGCTGGGTGTGGTGCAGAAGGCTGTGTGGTCCACAGGGGTCTGAGACACACACACACACACACACACACACACAAGCACACACACACCCAAACACACACATGCACATACACACCCAAACACACACATGCACATACACACCCAAACACACACATGCACACACACACACACACACCCAAACACACACATGCACACACACACACACAAGCACACACACAAACACATACACAAACACACACAATGCACATACACACCCAAACACACACATGCACATACACACACAAACACACACATGCACACACACACTCACACCCAAACACACACATGCACACACACACACACAAGCACACACACAAACACATACACAAACAAACACATGCACATACACACAAGCACACTCACCCAAACATACACACACACACTCACACACACACACAATAACACATACACACAATAACACATACACACAGACCCAAACACACACACACACCCCCAAACACACACAGACACAAGCACACACACCCCTAAACGCACACACACACACATACACACACATGCACATACACACCCAAACACACACATGCACATACACACACAAACACACACATGCACACACACACTCACACCCAAACACACACATGCACACACACACACACAAGCACACACACAAACACATACACAAACACACACATGCACATACACACCCAAACACACACATGCACATACACACACAAACACACACATGCACACACACACTCACACCCAAACACACACATGCACACACACACACACAAGCACACACACAAACACATACACAAACACACACATGCACATACACACAAGCACACTCACCCAAACATACACACACACACTCACACACACACACAATAACACATACACACAATAACACATACACACAGACCCAAACACACACACACACCCCCAAACACACACAGACACAAGCACACACACCCCTAAACGCACACACACACACATACACACAATCATACACACACTAAATCGCTTGAGACTTCACGAGTCCTCTTTTCTCCACGCTTACACCGATCAATAAGAGAAGGAACGGGGGGGGAAATTGAAAAGCTAAAGTGGAAAACTCCCACTCTGTCGCCTCTCTTCGCAGCGCGGGGGCCCCAGATCCGTCTAATCACGATCCACACCTCTCCGTTACACACAACGGGGACCTTCATTCCGCCCCGGGTCTTCTCCGGGCGCGGCACAGACCCCCCCCCCCCCCCCCCCCCTCCCCGCCCTATCTGACGGCCAAACTCTGGCGCTGCCGTCGAGTGAGCGCGCGCAGGTGGGTAATCGCGGCCGGTAATCGCCGGCTAGCCGTCGAGAGGAATGTGAGCCCGGGACGCCCCCCGTCACGCTCGGCCCATTACTCTGAGCCGTGTGCAGCCGGCGGGATAAGATCTCCCTCCGTCAGGCTACTTCTGCCGAGCACAATGAGCGCCCCACTCCGGAGTCAATGAACTGTCCTGGACTCCAGCACCCACTCCCGACAACACTCTGAGCGCCGGATAAGATCATAAACAAGTGCTATTAACACATCCTGGAGAAGCGGGGATAGAGGAGATAGAGAAAGTGAGAGAGAGAGAGTGTGTGTGTGTGTGTGTGTGTGTGTGTGTGAGAGAGAGAGGTTTATCGAAAACATTTATTGTACATTCAATACATGCGACCGGTCTCTAAACAGTCAGCCCTCAGGTTAGCCTCTGAGGCGGAGAGAGTGAGAGAGAGAGAGTATGTGTATGAAAAAGAGTGAGAGATAGAGAGAGTGGGTATGTGTGTGAAAGAGAGAGAGGTTTAAGAAAACCTTTATTGTACAATGCACGTAGCCAGAGAGAGACAGAGCAACAAGACAGAGAAAGAGCGAGAGAAAGAGCGAGAGAAAGCAAGAGAGAAATTTTGAGCAAAACCTTTATTGTACAATACATACAGCCAGTCTCAAACAGGCAGCCCTCGGGCTAGCCCCCAAGAGACGAGAGCAAGAGAAAGAGAGAGACAGAGACAGAGGGAGAGGGAGACTATTTCTCTGATGATGACACCTTAGCTGTGAGCAACAGCAAGTGTAAAGGCTCATGGGAACCTGTGGGAAGAACTACTGTTGCATCCCGCATGGCTGTTTGTCTGGGTCTGTGTGGGCGTTCATGTCTGCGTACACTTTATCTGTTACATTTTCTTTTTTGCAAATATGGTTCTAGCTCACACCTCCATAATACCTCTGAAGATAAAAAAAACAACATTTCTCACAGTGACATATGGTACGTGCCAACATTCCCGTCTTTGACTTAATTTGATGATTCTTTCTCTCGACAGACACCGAGAATCAGTTCTAATCCGCCTGCTAGAACTTGGCCGCCATTTTACTGACAGTTGGTGCTATAGGCTGGACCCAGGAAATTGTTGCAATGCGAGCCTAATTAATTTGGCTTGGATTCGATTGGTGGAGAATGGAGTTGATCGGCAATAGAGATGAGGAGTGGGTTGTGATGGGTAATGGTGGGGTTATTGGTGTGTGTATGTGTGTGTGTGTGTGTGGGGTAGCATGTAGACAATGGGAAAAATCTGTTATAGCCATTCACTTGTATTCCTACATTGTCTTCTGTAGGGAAAATCACTACGCCACAATATGCCATTGTTGAGGCTTGCTATACCCCGTATGACCCACAAGGGGGCAGTCTAAATCCACGTGCTGAACAGTGAAGTGTTGTTTTTTTTTTTTTTTCTGGCTTCCCCGTCGAGGCTGAGAAGCTGACACAGTCCCTGTGGGACTGGCCGTGCTGATGAATATGGAGGCGAGGTAGGCAGCGTTCGCGGGAGGGAAGAGGTGATCGTGTACGTGTTTGTCTCCGTCCGTACGTACGTCTGTCAGTTCATTACTCTCGTTGCGGGCCTCGGGGCTCAGGGATGATACTGAGTCATGATGAGCACCCCGGGTTCTCGGCGGAGTCGTTCAGGCAGAGCGCAAAAAACATCATGTTTTACATTTCTCTGCTTCCTGCCCAGAGTCGGGTATTGGGAGGACGTTGTGACGCTTTTCTTTTCTTCGACCCCTCGATTCTTAAGAGTTTTAGAAATCAGTTGTTGAAAACTGGGAAAGGGGGGGGGGGGGGGGTGTGAACATCTGGAGATAAAACACTGGACAGATTCTCATATTCATTAATATTTGATATCTGGATAGGTGAGGGAATTCTGGAGGGGGAGTGAATTTTGTCAGTCCTCTCTGCGTGCGTGTCTGTGGATGTGCCTCAGCAGCGACTGGGATGTGGACCTGGGCCTCCATCCATCGGGCGGCCATTTCTCCCTGAACTCCTTCAAACGGAAATACAGCGATCTGATGTCATTTCCTGTCTTCATTGTGGGGCGACATGGCTCAGGCAGTAAGAGCAGTCGTCTGGCAGTCGGAGGGTTGCCGGCTCGATCCCCCGTCCGAGCTGTGTCGAAGTGTCCCTGAGCAGGACGCCTAACCCCTAAATGCTCCTGACGAGCTGGTCGGTGCCTTGCATGGCAGCCAATCGCCGTCGGTGTGTGAGTGCGTATGAATGGGTGAATGAGAAGCATCAATTGTACAGCACTTTGGATAAAGGCGCGATATAAATGCCAACCATTTACCATTTACCATTTACCATTTTTCATTTGTCTGACCTGGCAGTGCTGACGTTGGGCCTGAATCAACGCAGATTCAGAGGTGCTTGCTATCTCACACACCAATGCACATACATGAACATACATGTATACACACACAAACACACAGACACAGGCACACATACACAGACATACATACACACACATATACAGACGCACACACACACATGCGCACACACACACACACACACACACACACACTTCCTTTTCTCTACCTCATATTCTTCCGTATGAGTTTAAGCTCAGGGGCTTTCCCCACCTGTACTGGTGTCGCCTGTCTTAATTTAGCAGGACTGCCACACTCTTCAGCACGGTACTCACCCAAACAGCGTGCCCGACCCCTGACCTTTTCACCCCCCCCCACACAAAGTATTTTAGGAGGAGGGTCTTTACTGCCGTGGTTTTACATGTTCCGGAACATTCCGTCTCATCGAGTCGTCATGCTCCGCGGTTTCAGAGCGGTGGTTATCGTCCATCGAGGGACCGTCCCGCGTCCCGAACAATGCAGCTCTCAGTCTCTCCCCGAAAGACATCCCAGGACCCCCACACACACACACACACGTCCCCACCGCTTCACGGGCAGCAGAGCATGCTGGGTAAACATGCCAGATCGCTTACATAGCGGTGAAACTGCGCCGCGCATTCCCTGCGTCAACGAGAGGCCCACCTCAGCCGGGGCAGGGGGGTCTACTGCATCGTGTTACTGCCTGGGCCCCTCCCGGTAAACACAGGCCTCAACCTGACATGAGCCTCACTGCATCCCAGACACACACCGCGCACACTGACGCCCGCCGCGGAAAACCAGGGCTGTGTTGACTATACAAGTCGAGCGTACTGGATGAGAAAGTCGTTAAGTGGACTAAATTTAATGTCCAAGCCCTTACGTTCGCGGTATTCCAAGCACTCGGAACCGTGCTTCCCTCGAGGGTCTTCAACGCGCTTGTCCCTGGTTCTGATTTGCACTTTATCGTACGTCACTCTGGATAACAGTGTCTGCCAAAATGCCTGCAATGTAATGTAATGTCATGTAAAATTTTCAATAAATGTAACTTAAAATCCCTGGATGATGGTTCTTATTTCCATATTTTGAGGACGCGGTAGTTAGGAGGCTGCTTCGGTAATGGGCAGGCCTGACGACATCACTCGTGTGTATAAAACGTCTTTTCTCTGCCCAAGGTCCACGAGTGACCCGGCTAAGTGATTTAAAGTGGAAAGCTGATGGCCCTGTCGCATAAACAGCTGCCGCTCCTCCCTGAGTGAAAAGCTCTTTATTTTATAAATCTTTATTTCGCTCCGTCTCCCGGTGTCTGCCTCTGACCGGCTGGGCTTGGCAGCGGTGCTGGTGCAGGGGGGGGAGAGAGGGGGTGGAGAGAAGACCAACCCTCCCCCCCCCCCGGGCACCTCGCCCTGCCTCTGTGGCCCCTGCTGACGCCTGTCTCTCCGTCTGAGTGACACGGGGCCCCCTGCCGGGGGCCGGACTGACAGGGGCCCGCGTGGGCGGGGGGCGATAACGTTGGGCGGTCAGTCTCGCCGCGGCCCTGTCTCCCCGCTCTCTGAAATGGCAGCGCTATTCAACTCGCCACATTAATCATAACAATGCAATACACAGAGGAGGTGCGCCCCCGTGTTTGTGTTTATTTCTCTGCGCATTTCCACATTCAGAGGGGCTGCCATTTTGAGAGACAACTCTGACATTTGGTGGCCGCACTCCAATATGGCAGCGGCGCCCCGGAGGTGTTCGATGGATTGACAAGCCATAATCTAAAAATGGATTATGATAACAACGCTGGTTCGTAAAGATCATCTTTTAAAAACACGCTGCCAGCATCAGCAGAAAGGGACTGTGGTTATTGGCGAAGTGGGACTGTGTGTGCGCGCGCGTTATGTGTGCGTGTGTACGTGTGTGTGTGCTTCTGTGTGTTTGTGTGTGCACGTGTATGTGTGTGTACATGTGTGTGTGTGTTTGTTTGTGCTTCAGCGTGCGTGTGCTTCTGTGTGAGTGCGTGTATGCGTGTGTAGTGCTTCTGTGTGTTTGTGTGTGCGTGTGTATGTGTGTGTACATGTGTGTGCGCGTTTGTTTGTGCTTATGTGTGTGTGTGCTTCTGTGTGTGCACGTGTATGTGTGTGCATGTGTTTGCTTGTGCGTCCCCATGTGTGTGTTTGTGTGTGTGTCTGCGTGGATTGTATAACCGCATCCAATCCTGGTTGGGATCTAGACATCAGATGTTTGCCTTGAAATATGAATTATTCTATTCTATTCTCTCAATTTAAAACAAAGGCCAACGCAACTCCCATCGAATCTCCCCCACTGTATATCTATTCAAAAAGCGGAAATGAATGCGCATAAAATATTTTTGCCTTGAATATAAAACACCTTTTGATTTTAAAATGTTCTCTCTCATTTTTTGTTATTCCACAAAACAGCATTGGAGCATAATCCAATTTTCTTTTGCCTGCTATTCATAATATAAGCAAGATGGCACACGCTATCTGCTAAAGTGGATTGTACTATTCTATGATAATTTCAAAAACATTAAGACATTTTTAGATGTCTTGTCTGTTGAAAATGGGTGTGGTTCGGGAGAGTAGTACAACAACTACAAATAAAAGTTCCACACTTCCCTTCCACTCCATCTGTTGAGAGAGAGAGAGAGAGAGAGAGAGAGAGAGAGAGAGAGACGTTTGTGGAGTTAAAGCATTGTGTCTGAAACCGCCTGTGCCGCTTCCTAACGCACTACAACAGGAAACAAGCCCCGTGGGTATGTTTGTGCTTTCCTGAGTTCGGCTCATTCATTCTCAGCAGGTACCGCGGAAAAAGCAGTTGGATTTAGTGTACTTTTGAAACTCTACAGGAATTTCAGTAACATTAGGTCAGACAGAGGATGTCAGGCTCAATGCGTATACGTTCCGCTGTTTCTGACTGTTTACTACTACCGTATCCTGGCTGCGGCTTGCTGGCAGCGAGTGGCTGTTTCAAGGCGGACAGGAATTCAGCGAGACTGCGCCGCGGCGCTGAAGGCTACGAACGGCGGGAGGGTGGCGGAGCGGGCTCGCCGCTTCTGTTCCTTTCCTCTGGTGATGTCAGAGTATTGTGGAATGGATAATGTTAGCGAATCGCGACAGGAAAGATATCAGACATTAAAATAACACGAGTGGGTCTGCAGTTCAGTTCTTCACGCGTTGCCCCTACGTGCACAGAAAGTAAAATATGTTTTCAATATTAGACACAGCTCCGCGAGCCAACGACGCCCCACATAACGACTCATTTAGTAGGCCGCTTGGGTTTGACACCGGTGACGTCATCTCTCGCATATTCGTATTAGGTCATTATAGAATAAAGTAAAGGCTTAAAAATGAATGCGTAATTAGAAAATTTGCCTCCTCGGTGACCCCTTTCAGTCACCACCTCCATGTGTTCACGTTGATTGCGATGTCACATTGTCTTTCCCGTCGAGACCCTAGTGTCCCTTCTTGGCTGCCATACCCTCATCTCCGCACACTAACACATCTGTGCCAGTGTGAAAGCCAACTCTCGTTTCCATAACAACCATCGTCAAGACGGCACCAATGCGCTTAGTGTCAAAGCGCTGAGAGAGAAGCGTATACTACCGCTCTGAAACCGATCCTCGAAAAAAGACCTCTGCTCGCTAAAGAACTGTGTGATGTCACCAATGTATCATTTTAAAACAACACATTAGCTATTACCAGGTGAAAACATGTTCTCCTCCATGTAACAGCGTTAAAAAAAAATAAAACATTGTCAATGCAATGGCACTGTGAAAACGATGGCTCATTACAACGCCTCTTGAGAAGTAATTCCTGTTTTTACACGGCGGTTTGTAATAAATTAGCTTGCAATTTTAACCAAATGAATAGGCCTCTTCTCTTTTCCTGGAGCTGACAGGCCATCTGTTCTACTGTACTGTTTGTTTAAAGATGATCTAAAATCCTAGAATACTGAGGGGGCTCCATGCACACCAGTCTTACATACACAGTATACACTTACATGCAAATACACAGTCATGTGTGCCCCGGAGAACCGCTTTGCATGATGGGTGATCGGTGCACTATGGAGCTTTCAGTTGGGTTCCATACTATACCCAAGTAAGGGTCTGTTCTGATTAAAGGAAAATAATGTTGAATTGCAGTAAAAATAACCAAACAGAACAAATCCCACCCCTACCACACCACCACACACGCACACACACTCCAACACCTCCGATCTGGCTGGCTTTCCACGGGCTTAGCAGAGGCTCGTGAAATGTTTTCATTATTGGTTAATGCACTGACACGACCGTTGTTACGGTCTGTGGTTGAAGCCGTCCCGGGCGCCGGCTGCACCGATTGCACCACGGTAAGGAAATGAAACCGCGATCGATTTTGAAGTAAAAGTACCCCGCACAAGAACGGCTTATATGATAACATCAGATCAATTAACCTTTCAGAAATTGCGTCCGAGACCCGAGTGTATCAACGCGTCCCTGCTCTTAACTGCGGGGCTGCCCGGGCGAGCGCATTGTGCCGGCGGTCTAAAGGAAGGGGTAATTCAGCGTCACCAATCAAACGGACATCGCCGGGCTCCTCCAGGCCTGGGCTGCCGCCAGCAGAGGCCGACCGTTTTCATGCCTTTTAAACTCGGCACACAACGCCGCAACGACATAAATCAGCCCCCCGACGCCTCTCACACAGCGTCAAAGGGGAAAAAAAGCCCACAGGAAGAGACTCCAGACACATACAGATGAGAATCGCCAGGTGAGGTGGAGGCAGTGCGGCACTGTGTCGGCGTCCATTTTGATCAGTTGAGCTGGAAGTGATTAAAGGATGGAGGATTTTTTTTTCTTTTTTTTCTTTTTTTTTTTTTACCCCTGGGATTTATGACATAAAAAGCTTTGAGGCTAAAGTGTTCACTGTTGACAGTACAAGCAGGATATTAATGTCATTTATAGAATATTATAAATGTGCTGTGTTATTAGAACATTGGGAGATCCGCGTGTTTATTGTTATTATCGTGTCTATTTTGTCCGTGTGTGTATTTATGGAAAGTCCACCGTTGTTCCTTTGTGCTGTGAACCCAGCTGTAGGAGGAAGTGTGTTTGTGAAGTTTGCTTATCTTACGAGATGTTTATTAAAACCCCAGAAAAGGGGCGGTTCTCCGTTTGGCTTATCGCCAAGCGAAATTTACATCCAGTTCCTTCGCAGCTCTGCATCAGCAGGTGTGAAGTAATCGCGTGCGGCTGTAATATCAGTGCGATGGGGAATACTGGACGTTGCACGGAGAAACCGTGAAATTATGAAATGAGCTGTTTCCAGTGGCATCGGCCAAAAACAATGTAACAGCCCGAAACCGAGGGTCAGCTGTAGCCAGGAGAGAAAATAGGACCGGCACACATTCAGCCAAATTTGGAACTTTGTACCTCTAATCATGGTCTCCGAGCTGACCTCCCCCATCTGTTACTGCTAAACGCTCGCATCAGTTAATCTATTCGAGGTAAAAACGGGGACCTCGGTGTAGTCTTTAATCTTTGACTTTGGATAAGTCTGTTGCAGAGAGCTGGTTGGAGTGGAAAGTGTCAGAATGAAAAAAAAAAATTGAACGGGTGAGATCATCAGCATTGCCTTTGAAATGCGAGATCAGGTTAGAAGACACCTGCTCGCCAGAAATAGAGAACGAGACGACACCGTCCGCTTGGCGTTAGAGAGCAGGGGATTGTGGGTAAAGAGCTCGTAGCCCCCTCCGGCCCGGCTCGGTTTTGAGAGAGCACTGAAAAAATCGAACCTCTGCTCCTTCTTTTGAATCTACACCCCCTCCCCCGACCCCCCTTCCCCAAACCCAGCCCCACACAGACCCACGGAGGGGCCGAAGCCAACTGGCACGGCCCCGGGGCCCCGGCGGGCCGAATCGGGTGTGAAAGAGGCACGTTAGCGGCGCACAAAGGCCCCGCGGATGTGAGGGGAGAGCAGGACCGGGGTCTGGCTCCGAGGCGGGGGCGTATGAAAGGCCGGGGAGGCGACAGTTGGGGCGTTTGGGGGCGAGGGCGTGTCGGCAAGAGTGCCAGGAGCCTCCGCAGATAAATATCAAAGAGCCCCCCCCTCCCCTCTCCTCCCCTCCCCTCCTCACCCTCCACCTGCCCCCCGACTCTCCCAGAAAGAAGTGGAAATAAGTTTGGGGATAAAAGCGGTTTGAAAATGGCGTGCACAATTTCTCTTTCTTCCCCGGATGGCGAGGCGGCGTGGCTTTTTTTAAACGGTAATAATTCCTTTCAGCGCGGGGAGGCCGTATACGGAGCGAGGAGAAAGAGGGGCGGGCGCTTTGGACGGGGGAGACGGGGGGGGGGGGGGGGAAACCGACGTGCCGTAACGTTGAATAAATCCCTCCGGCCCCCCCCGAGCCGGCCGGAGAGCGGGCCTCGCTCTCTTTATCGCGCGCCATTCTCTCCTCTCCTCCGTTTCTCAGCTGCGCGTATAAATATTTAAAGAGTCCGGGCCGCAATCTCATCAATCTAAGAGTCAGTTGTGATTACAGTGGCTGGCTCTCACATTTGTACTCCGAATGGACACCAAAAACTCGCCAACCCACCCCCCCCCCCCTGCTCACTGCAAACAGACCAGGGGTGCGGGGGGGGGGGCTGGGTTGGCTCTCCGGGGGGGGGGAGGGGGGGGAGACAAAGACCATCTGCTCCCTGACAATCCCGTCCGACATTCAAACGGCGCCGCAGAGAAACCCGTCCAGCTGTAATGGCGAGCAGCGTTGGTGGGGAGGTTTTCGGCGGCGTAGCTCGCTGACGTGTAATTGACATGTATTACTGTATGATTTCTCTTTCCCGGGTAGGGGCCTTGGCCTGTGCGTTTTTAAACAAGGCGCTGGGAATACGCTCCGGTAAAAGCCTTTCGTTTCCGCGGCCCGGGGTTCGATGGAGCACGGCGGCGGAGTGTAAAGATTACTCATTTCCTTCAGCCTGTGCTTTAAGTTAATGGGATGACCTGACCGTGGAAATGAAGCGCACTCCGTGCGCTGTAAAAACCTCGCGGAGAGCAGACATATCGATGCTCATCGCCTGGAAATGCCACGTCTGTCAATCCTGGCCTCCCGCCGCACAGAAAAATACAACGCTTCGACGGTCCTGAACGATTTCGGTTAACCCGCGTTTGGCAACGGCCCATTAAAGACCCATGACTCTGAGAAACATATCTGTCTGGCAGCTGCAATGACAAGTCCTCGTATTGAGCTCGATATGACAACAGCGCGTGTGCGTGACTACTAAACCCGCTGCTCTGTACCTGCCTGTTGTCTTGCAAAGAGCACAGCTATTAAGCTATTCTGTGCCTTATTTTATCATTTCTTTATCCTAAGGTATTATTTTTTCATTATTTAATCATTATTCATCCAGATTAGTCAGCCTGATATCTCTTCTGCAAGTGAGCCCTGGAACGTCCGTGTCTTTGGAGGAAACCGGAGAACCCAGAGGGGGGGAGTATGTGTGTGACTTGAAGCCAGAACCTTATGAGACAAGAGTGAGACAACCACTGCACCGCCGTGCTGATCATCATTAGTCTATAGCAGGGATCATCCAATCACGGCCCTCGTGGGCTGAGAACTTTTCCACCCTCCTTTTACCTGGGTGTGACGCCAGTCTGGCCAATCAGTTGCACTAATTTCATTATATTACATTAATGCCATTTGGCAGACACTCTTATCCAGAGCGACATACAGTTGATTAGACTAAGCAGGAGACAATCCTCCCCTGGAGCAATGCAGGGTTAAGGGCCTTGCTCAAGGGCCCAACTGCTGTGCGGATCTTATTGTGGCTACACCGGGGATCAAACCACCGACCTTGCGGATCCCAGTCATTTACCTTAACCACTACGCCACAGGCCGCCAGGGCTGGATTTGGATTTGAGGTCCAGAGGTGATGACCCCTGGTGTATGGGGGGGAAAAAAACTCATCAACGGCAGTGGTGCCCAATCATGTTCCACGGAGGGCCAAGAGTATCCAGGTTTTCATTCCAACCAATCACCACACCTGTAGCTTTCACGAATGAACACACCTTCAACCAGAGAGGAGGGAACTAAAATCAGCTGGTGTAGTGATTGCTTGGAATGAGAGCCTGCATCCGTCATCCGTGGCACATGATTGGACATCCCCTGACCCACGGCATCCTGCACTGCTCAATGTTGTACGTGAAGGACCATTCCACAGGTGGATGTTTTCGGTGAATTGCCCTGGTCACGGCTCAGTAGCCCAGCCCGGATTCGACCCCGCGATCTCTCCGCGTCCCGGTCCAATCCCACGCCGGTGCTCCACACCGCCCCTGCTCCCGCTGTGCTGTGATCCACGCGACATCTGCCTGGCCTCAGCAGCCCAGCACACGGGCGAGAGAGAGGTGAGAGAGAGGCGAGAGAGAGGCGAGAGAGAGGCGAGAGAGAGGCGAGAGAGAGGCGAGAGAGAGGCTTCTGGGCGCGAGTCTGGGAGATGAGGGATCGTGGGATTCACCTGACACGGAGGAAAAACTCCGCGCCCCTGCGCCGGGGAGATGAGCCCATAAATCAGAACACGAGCGCCGGTGTCACTCCTCCGAAATTCACCGGGCCCCCGTGCCCCTCCGGCCCGGCCCCTGGGGGCCCTTCCACCGCGGTGGTCCCGTCGGCTAATAAAACGCCCCGGACACAGGTCACCAGCTCCTTTCAGCACCTCCGCTGAGCGGAGCTCTCTCCCAACATCACATCGTTCTTCTAAAATGGAGGGCGACATGATGTCATAGGGTCTCCCGACAACTGTCCTGATTTACAAACCTTGCCTCATGACTGCAAAAGAAAAAATATATAGTGTATATGTCTAGGAACATGACAGAGGGAACCTATTAGTTATGCTGTTCTGTATTATTGTGGTACATATGATGGACAAAATGGGTGCCTCTCTGTGAGACCTCTTTTCAAAGTTCATGTGAAAGTTAGACCCAGGGTCAGATAAGGAAGTCTCATAAACAGTATTGCATTAATATGTATTCCTCAATTGTTAATGAAAGTTCATAATTATTCTCATGAGATAATACCCCAGCAGGATGAATGGTGGCATGGCTGCTGGAAGTTCAGGATTTTAATTTTTCCTTTGCGCATTTCCCATCATGAAAATGACCTTCCACAAGTTGCTTCATGGTTCCCCTGTATGAACACAACGGAATTAAACTTCACTGTGGATCTAAATCACTGGCTACATTACCATTAGAAGGCCACAGGTACCATTTACCTTGGAACACCTTAGCTTGCTGTGCAAGAACAACACACCCAAGACATCTTGGCACTGGGGAAAAATTACATCGTACAGAATCGGTGAATCCTGGGGGTCACAGTCAGGGATGACCGAATGAATCATTTGCACAAATCTGAATTATTAACTTTTAATGTAACCAAGGTGTGTGGGGTGAGGTCTGTATGAGGTAACTGTTGCCTTGTTTGACTGCTTACTCAAGTTTTCTCAAACCTGTAGACTTAACAAGGCTACGGGGGTAACATTTTAACAAGTGACTCAACTTTAAATTCTTTAAGCCCAAAGATGAAAACCCAGAGACCGACATTCCGAAGCTGCATAATTTGGGAGTAGACATTATAAGGTTGAATAAAATCACACTAATTGAAGAGTAGTTATACACGGTGTCTCTTGGTCAGCTCGGAGGCAATCAGAACACTGGAACAATTTTTTGAAATGTAGTTATATATATATGCTGCTCTGGCTATGCCACCTTGCTTAGTTACAAATTCTTTTATATTTTACTTTTGAAAGAGCTGGTAGCTGGTATTTTCAAGCTGGTCATAGCTGGATTTTACACCAGGGGAAAGAAGCAAAAACTGCCACAGGTTTGGACAGCACAAATCATAGCTAGAGCTGGACAAACCATGTTGAGTGTGGAACTGGTCTGAACTGGTCGACCAGCTACCGGCTGTGTCAAAACCTAGCTTGTGTCGTTTTTTTTTTAAGCAGGCTTGGCCATAATTTGGCCATAAGACTGGGAGGGTTAATCAGCAACATTTAAAGTGAGGTTCTTCCACACGGCACATTTGATGGAGAGCTGCTGCAGACGTTATGTAAGGACGAAGACGTGTTGAGAAACGCTGCAGCGGCTGCAGTCTGAACTGGAGCAGAGCTCAGCGGCGGGGAGAGGACGGGTCGACGGCGGCTTTCTCATTACCGCGGAAACGCAGGCGCGCCTGGGCGAGCCGATCCGCGGTCGACAGCCGCGCGCGGACACGGGCGGGTTCACAACGCCCAGCCGACCCGGGCCGTTCCACTCTGACACGGAACGCCATCGATTATCGGCGAAGAACGACAACATCAACAACGCCCGGGGAAGGGGGCGGGGGCGGGGGGGGGGAGGTTGTATTTTGATTATCGGATAATCTCCTCGGCGTGAAACAAGCCTCGGGGGGGCCTGTCTTTCCTTCAGTAGGAGAAAGAGCCAAGCCACGGAAGAGCCCAGACACACGCACCCATGCTGGGAAGAGCAGTCGGGAGGGAGTGGAACTGGAGGCCGATTACATTGCTGTAACTTTGGCAGGAGAACGCACGCTCGGTGCCCGTGTCTATTAGGGGGAAATAGGATTGTTTTTTAGACGTCTTAATAGAGCCAGGCACGAGTGGGAGCTACGCGGAGAAGCTGTTATGAAGCTGTTATGAAGCTGTTTGCTCGCCTGTTTCACGGCCAGCTCATGTCAGGACTTTGAGGTCTCGCTCCTGCTCTCGCTCTCTCGCACACACCTGCTATCTTGTTATCCCTTCCACTATCTCCACGGTGCGGCAGTCTTCCAGTCAAAGGAGTCCTGGAATTTGCACAGATAAAGGGCCCGGTTCAACTGCCATCGCCCCTCAGTCCGTGCCCCGTCCCGGTGAGCAGAAACCGGAACCTCGACACCGAGAGGTGGAGGGGTGGAAGTTCAGGCTGAGACATGTTTTCGACGTGAACAGAGATGCATGGTCCAGGCTCAGAAAGTAAAAGTAGTGTTTATTATTTCCATTCGTTCCAACCACCTAGATTTGCTCATTAACACAATTCCATAGCCAGGAGGCTGAAATAATTCATGAAATCAACTGGCTGAGTTCATTGGTGGAGGAAACACATACAGTACAGTAGCAGGACTTTCTTACCCCTGGATTTTCTGCTTCTGGACATAAACAGACATAAAGGTTTAACCCCGACACACCTCAGGTTTTACCTCGGGATATATACAGGCTCCCTCCTAGGTGGTTAGAACACTTTCACTTTTCAACTAAATGTAGTCGGGTTTTCACCTGCATTTCACCGACATTTCACCACCAAAGTTCACTGGGGAGACCGAGTCTGTCATTTCACAACAGCTCATTATCAAACACAGAGCATCGTAAGCTCAGGATAGAAACAGCACAGGATGCTGAACCGCAACACGATTTCAGAGCACATAAACACAAGTCAACAGAAGAACTAGAATCTCATCTAAGCTCTATGTCATGAGGACATCTGAAATATTCACATATTAGTAACACACACACTGTTCAAATAGTTTACTCATGTTCAATCTTGCATTCCGATTAAACTGGAACCTGTGCAATGGTTCATAAGCTAAGTAAAGCATCTCAAAAAGTCAAACCCCCCAACACGCACACACACACACACACAAAACAAAACCCAAGTGCATCCAAATGCAATTGTTGTATTTGGATGCAACTACTATGTGCCCTCCAAAAAGGACTGCAATAAAACATACACCCTGGACTCTGTTTGTGTTTGTTCTCTCTCTCCCTCTCTCCCTCTCTCCCTCCCCTCTCTCTGTTTCAGCCAGTCTAACAGGCACTCGGTGTTCCGCGGTGTGTTGCTGTGTGCCGACACCATGGAGACCCTCCCAAATCCACGGTGAGAAAAACAAGACGGCAGATGTCCGTGACCCCCGACTTTTACACAGTCCCCAGACCCCCGCCCCCGCTTCGTCACTTCTACAAGGCTTTCCTCTGCCGTCTGCGATCACACCTCTGATTCCACATATCTCAGCGTGTCTCCCCGCACCGCGAGCAGTCACACCCTGCCCTGTAGAACAGCCCCCCTGAGCCACGCCCGAAAACACACTGCAGTCCCTGAAACGTCCCCAGCAATGCCATTCACACTGCAGCCCCTGAAACGTCCCCAGCAATGCCATTCATACTGCAGCCCCTGAAACGTCCCCAGCAATGCCATTCATACTGCAGCCCCTGAAACATCCCCAGCAATGCCTCTTCACACTGTAGTCCCTGAAACATCCCCAGCAATGCCATTCATACTGCAGCCCCTGAAACGTCCCCAGCAATGCCATTCATACTGCAGCCCCTGAAACGTCCCCAGCAATGCCATTCATACTGCAGCCCCTGAAACATCCCCAGCAATGCCTCTTCACACTGTAGTCCCTGAAACATCCCCAGCAATGCCTCTTCACACTGTAGTCCCTGAAACATCCCCAGCAATGCCATTCATACTGCAGCCCCTGAAACGTCCCCAGCAATGCCATTCACACTGCAGCCCCTGAAACATCCTCAGCAATGCCTCTTCACACTGTAGTCCCTGAAACATCCCCAGCAATGCCATACACACTCCATCCCCTGAAACATCCCCAGCAATGCCTCTTCACACTGTAGCACCTGAAACATCCTCAGTAATGCCTTTTACACTGCAGCCCCTGAAACATCCCCAGCAATGCCATTCACACTGCAGCCCCTGAAACATCCTCAGCAATGCCTCTTCACACTGTAGTCCCTGAAACATCCCCAGCAATGCCTCTTCACACTCCAGCACCTGAAACGTCCCCAGCAATGCCTTTTACTCTGCAGCCCCTGAAATATCCCCTGCAATGCCTTTTACACTCCAGCCCCTGAAACATCCTCAGCAATGCCTTTTACACTCCAGCCCCTGAAACATCCTCAGCAATGCCTTTTACACTGCAGCCCCTGAAATATCCCCAGCAATGCCTTTACACTGCAGTCCCTGAAACATCCCCAGCAATGCCTTTTACACTGCAGTCCCTGAAATATCCCCAGCAATGCATTTCACACTGCAGCACCACAAAAACTACCCAAAAAATAACACAAATTTTAGTCTTATATTCAGACTTAAAATGTTATTTATTTCACTTGGCACTTTGCGCTACATTTTCCGTATGAAAGGGGCTTTAATCACTAAAGCCGATTATTCTTATTAATATAAACATTTGACATTTTGACTCATTTCAAGATTAAGAAAATTTTTACTAAGAACGTTCCAAATAAGAACATTTCCCTTGTCAAGCAGCCATCAACTCAAAACAAGCTAATATTTTCAGCTTGAGAGAAAAAAACAATCGGATCTTAAGTCTTACGACAAGACTAAGATGCTTTTTAAGACATTTGTTGGCAGGGTGGGAGACTCGTGCTCACGCGAGCTGTGCCGTGCCGGGGTACAGCTGGCGTTCCACGCCGCCCCATTATTCTGTTTCTTTTCGGCGGGAAAGTGAAAGAAGGCGCATGCCATCGCGCGTCAGATGGGGCTGTGCTCTGGACAGCCGGCGCTGTTCACAGACTGCACGCCAGCCTGGATCACTTGTCACCTCCCCTCCCCGTACCTACTGCTGGCAGCTTGTGCCAAATACCGCTGAGTTTAATTAGCACTTTGGTTGTTTTGTTTCTCCGAAGTTTGTGCATTTGTCTCCTTTGCACGGGGAGATTACAAAAAAAATAACAAACACAAAAAAGCTAAAAAAAAAAAAAAAGAACAAACAGAAAAGCGAAAAGAACAGCAGAGGAGCAAATGCCTTTCTACGCAGAGAGTCGGATAAATAGATCTGGGAATTATCTGTATTATGTATTATGTATTCATGATCTGCTACGTAATCATCCGTCCTGATGTAATTCAAATACAATTAGATAAATTACATCCGCCCGGATAGTGTTTTTTTTTTTTTTGCCAGACACCTGCGGAAAATGAGGGATGTGAAAACGACGCTGTGAAACTGCGGCTCTCGCCGAGCGTTTCCCACAATGCACCTGGCGCGGGACCTCCGCGGGGACTGGGGGGGGGGGGGTCTGTTACAGTCCTGTGCCCGGGGGAGGGGGGGAGCAGGTGAGCTGGTGAGGGTTACTGGGACACAGCGGGACGTCCCAGGAGAGGATGCAGGCGCTCCGGGGGGTGGAGGGGGGGGAGGGTGCGGCTTTCACTAATGTGCTGAACACATGCCTGAGCCCAGGGGGCAAGGGGGGGGGGGGGGGTACATCTGGTTTCCAAAACTCTCCCAGCTTCCCAAGCCTATGCTTCCCCCCTCTCTCTCTCTCTCTCTCTCTTTCTCTCTCTTTCTCTCTATATCTCTCTTTCTCTCTAGCCCTTCTCTTTCTCTATATATCTCCTCTCTCTTTCTCGCTATATCTCTCTCTTTCTCTCTAGCTCCTCTCTCTGTATTCCTCTTTCTCTCGCTCTCTCTCTTTACAGTATCTCTCTGTCCTCTCTCTCTCCCTCTCACTCATGTCTATCTCACCCCATCTCCCCTCTTTATCACTCTCTATCTCTCTCTCCTCCCACCTCACCCACCCGCTCTCTCTCTTTATCTCCCCTCTCTTTATCTCTATCTTTATCTCTCCTCGCTCTCTCTCTCCCTCTCTCTCTCTCTAAAACAGGAGGTCTCTCTCTATCTCTCTCTCCTCCTACCTCACTCCCCCCTCTCTCTTTATCTCTCCTCTCTCTTTATCTCTCCTCTCTCTTTATCTCTCCTCTCTCTCTCTCCCTCTCACTCT
>NC_083762.1:75745182-75747682 GCF_963514075.1 Conger conger
TCTACTGTAATTGAGCTGTGCACTATGGCAACAGCGAGCGGGAAGAACAGTAATTCCTGTTTAAATATTTTCTCTTTCCGAAATGTTTGAAGGGCAGACTGTAGCCCTCCGTGCAGTGGAGTCAAGACTTTTTCCAAATTCTGCGCACGCAAAATCGTTAGATCCAGGGTAACAAGCAGATCAAATACACAGTTGCACTGGGTCCAGAGGCTTGAGGTCTGAACAAATAATCTTCATTCACCTGTGAAAAACACGCGTCTAACTTTGCTTTGACATTGGTGCCCTTCATCAACATCTGCTGCACTCTGGCTTCACATGTGGAGGGGCTCTGTGCATGTTAAACCTCCCTCTGTTTGCTAAATGGCGTTACCTTTTGCTACTGAATGTCTCGTTATCTCGTGATTTCTCTTTTCAGTAGCACGACACGACACGGGTTTATTTTGGGTTTATTTTGAAATGCGTACCCTCCTCCACAGCAGGGCCTTCCTGAATGGGAACCGTGAAAAAATGAAATTAATTTGAAGGGATAGAGAACATTTTAACTATGTGCCCTCCATAAGGACTGCGATAAAATACACAGCCTTTCCCTCTCCTCTCTCTCTCTCTTTCAGTGAGTCTTACTGTCGTGTGAGTGAGTGAGTGAGTGTGTGTGTGTGTGAGTGTGGGTGTGTGAGTGAGTGTGTGTGAGTGAGTGAGTGAGTGAGTGAGTAAGTGTGTGAGTGTGTGAGTGAGTGAGTGTGTGTGTGTGAGTGTGTGTGTGTGTGTGTGAGTGAGTGAGTGTGTGAGTGAGTGTGTGAGTGTGTGAGTGAGTGAGTGAGTGAGTGAGTAAGTGTGTGTGTGTGAGTGAGTGAGTGTGTGTGTGTGTGTGTGTGATTGAGTGTGTGTGAGTGAGTGAGTGTGTGAATGAGTGAGTGAGTGAGTGTGTGAGTGTGTGAGTGAGTGAGTGAGTGTGTGTGTATGAGTGAGTGAGTGTGTGTGTGTGTGTGAGTGAGTGAGTGAGTGTATGTGTGAGTGAGTGAGTGTGAGTGCGTGAGTGAGTGAGTGAGTGAGTGAGTGTGTGTGAGTGAGTGAGTGTGTGAGTGAGTGTGTGTGTGTATGTGTGTGTGTGTGTGAGTGTGTGTGTGAGTGAGTGAGTGAGTGAGTGAGTGAGTGAGTGAGTGAGTGTGTGTGTGTGTGTGAGTGAGTGAGTGAGTGAGTGAGTGAGTGTGTGTGTGTGTGAGTGTGTGTGTGTAACAGCTCCTGGGCCATAAGCACTTCCCCCGTGTTCCACCCACAGGTGCTGCTGACCCAGACCTCCTCCTCCTATAAGAGACATCGGGGCAGGGAACTCTGGGAGCAGCCTGAGCAAAGCACCCCACAGAGACCCTTTGATTGGCCGTCTGTATCAACAGCACAGCCAATTGCGGCCGGGCATCCGGTGGAGTGCGGTATCGCTCAGGGAGAGAGGGTTCGGCCGGACCACTTTGTTGCTCATAGCACCCCCTCTGGTTGAGGCAGGAACTAACATCACACACATTTCACAGAATGCATATGCTAGTGGCGAACTAGCATATGCATTCTCCTTTCTGACTGCGATGGGACAGGTGCCATTAGACTCAGGAGAAGACGAGGAACACACCGTGAAAAAGACGTGAGCAAATTTTGTGTTCAGCCCAACGGTCCTCATCTCCTCCCACCGTCGGCCTGTGCAGCCCGGCGATGGTGATCAACAGCTGCATTATTCAGCCCCTCTCAGCTTCGCTTCCTCCCAGATTAAAGAATTAGAGATACTCTGCATTTCATTGACATTTCCACGGTGAATGCGGCTTGATTGTTCAAGCTGTGCACATTGCTTTATCGAATTAACTCCAGATGGAATTATACATCACTTAGCACGCTTGACAGGAACAGATCTTTTTTTTTTTTTGCGTAAATTTCACTAATTTTATCGAGGGTTTCTTGAAAAGGTGTCGAAGACACTTTGGGGTAAATGTCACGTTTTGCATGGTGAGAGGGGCCAATTCATTTTCATTTTTTAGTTCCGTAGTTACAGCACCATAAATGTCGAAGATAATGTACGCTCCAACAAAAACGCTTGTTTTGCGCAACACCTAGCAAGACAGGTGTTTCTGTTTTTTGTCAAAAAATGTCAAGTGACTTGTTTGATCCAGTCATATTGTGATTACTTATGACTTAAATAATCTATTTTATGAATGTACAAATGGCCTTTTATGGAAAAACAGTTAAAGCTCAAATTTTCGGTGGACCCAACTTTCCCTTTGCCCTAATGCACATTTAATGTATTTATTTAGCATTTTACTTAACTGTTGAATAACTAAAATTGTGTTTTAAATTGAAATCTTGCTTTTTTCATATGTCTCTTTGGATAAGACCATCTGACACATTAGTAAATAATTAAAATGTCATTTAACTTTCGTTCTTAATGCGCAAAACGTCCGTTTCTGTTAAGAAAGTTACCCCAAAATTGTAAATAGACTTTCTAAATGTGCATAAATCCATG
>NC_083762.1:75755182-75780182 GCF_963514075.1 Conger conger
TGACCTTGTGCTTGATGCCGTCGTACAGCTCGAAGTTGTAGTTCTCCAGGGTGGTGGAGCTTCGCGAGGAGAGGCCGTTGTAGGAGCAGGTGCAGTAGAGCAGCAGCCCGGCGCACACCGCCCCCAGCAGCACGCCCAGGGAGCTCATCACGATGATGGTCACCAGGATGGGGTCCAGCGTGTACAGCCAGGAGTTGTCCTTCTCCGACACGCGGGTCACGGGGGGGTCGGAGGACGGGACTGGCGTGCTCCACTCCAGGAAGGGCAACTCTGGGGAGGGACAGGGGAGGAGGGGGCAGGCGTGAGCGCTGGGGAGCCCGGGTAAGTGTGTGTGTGCTTTTGTGTGTTTGTGTGTATGTGTGTGCTTATGTGTATGAGTGTGTGCTTGTGTGTGATTGTGTGTGTGTGTGTGTGCTTGTGTGTGATTGTGTGTATATTTCTATGTGTGTGTGTATGCATGTGTGTGCTTTTGTGTGTTTGTGTGTATGTGTGTGCTTATGTGTATGAGTGTGTGCTTGTGTGTGATTGTGTGTGTGTGTGTGTGCTTGTGTGTGATTGTGTGTGTATTTCTATGTGTGTGTGTATGCATGTGTGTGCTTTTGTGTGTTTGTGTGTATGTGTGTGTGCTTATGTGTATGAGTGTGTGATTGTGTGTGTGTGTGTGTGTGCTTGTGTGTGATTGTGTGTGTGTGTTTCTAGGTGTGTGTGTGTGTATGCATGTGTGTGTTTCTGTCTGCGTGTGTGTCTTTAGCAGAGAACATTCAAAATGGCTGCGTGGGGCTAACAGTCCCCTGAAAACTCATAACTCTCCCACATCACTCTCAAACACAGTCCTAAACTACTATAAAATCAACACTAATTAAACGGTTTTGTGAATTGCACTAGCTCTGTCGGTCTCTGGACTAACGGAGGCGTTTCCTGCGAGGCCCGGTCAGTTGCAGGAGTTGACTTTAAGCTTTCTCTCTCCCCAAGTGCTGGGGTGACATCAGGTCGGTGGGCAGAGCCTCGTCACTTCATCCCCGGGCTAACACAGTGTTCCCGCAGCCCTGCGGTCTTAGCCAAAGCTAATAAAAACATCCCTGCCACTTGCTTAGCGCTAATATAGCCCTGGCAGCAGTAATATATATGTGTCATCAGGCGACTGGCAGCCAAGAGGAAACCGGGGGCTCTGATTATTTAATTATTTTCTTAAATAAAGAGCGATAGAGAGAGACAGAGAGAGAGAGGAAGGCGGCAATGATAGACGAAGCGATGAACAGATTCTGTTCTCGGAGGTGATTAGCTCTCTCGTCTTTCTTCCTGGGACAAAGGCGTTGGTACGCGTGTGCAGAAGGCCCTACAGTGGGCGATACGGGGGTTTATAAACCGCGCAGCGCAGATAAGGAGGGGGGGGGGGGGACCCCTGCAGAGGGGAAACAGGTCTAATGAGAGGAACAAGCCACAGTCGACGCTCATGCACGCAAGCGGGGAATTACAGAGAGTAGCACACAGACAGGGCGACGGGTAGGGCTGCACCTGCATGAGTATATGAGATACCATTCCTACTGGCTCCCCATAGTTTTTTTGACATGTAGAAAAATTTGGCCACTGTCAGCTTGAATTTGGCAGGTGTGAGTGGTCTTGTGCGCGGATTCCGTGTTTCGATTCCCACTGACCAATCGGGAGGTGGTCCCATGTATGACACTGATGACATTTCCTATGTTATCATCCGATTGGCCGTCATGGTCTGACGTCGCGAAGCGTGAGAGGGCGTCCGAGCGCACGTCCCGACCTCGTACCCCGCGAGAAACTCGCGTAACGTACGCCCGCGCTTAGTTACAGATCTCCGTTGTCGAGCTTACCTCCTACGTCTACTCTTTCTATGCTCTTGATGAGTCGCTCCTCCCCGCCGTCTACAGGCCTGGGATCTGCAGGGCAGAAGGAGACACAAAATGGAACCTGCGCTCGGAGTGACATCACAACTGTGTCATTTAGAATGCTCTCAACCGAACACTCTGATGATGATGTAACAATCACAGCTGGATGACTCCACCATAAACACTCCTCTAATGACAGACATCTGACAATAAGCAATTACTGTGGCAGGCAGGATTATTTTCACACATTGACCGGAAACAGTATGACTTCATCCTTTTCAGAGACTGAGGCGTAATCATTTTAAATGAAGGCTGGATGTCCGGAGGGGTGGAGATGTAGTTTGAGAGACGTTTTGACATGCAGTAAACAGACTAGGTTAAGATCAGGTTAACAACACTATACATATACACATAGCCAAGTTTTCACCCGAACACCTACATGGTTTCCCCCAATTTTCCACCACAAAAATGTTGACTGGGATCTTAGGGCTCCTGTATAATTATTTTACAGATAAAATGATAGTAGGGAGGAATTTGTTGCTTTCAAAAGGCTTTAAAAGTTCTCCAAAGTACTCCTTTGCATTTGGCCCTTAGAAACTTCTCTAGAAATCCCTCAGAATCCAGAGCAATTTCCACTCTTATCGTTTTTCTTTACACATAGGCCACGGATGATTGATTCTTGATAAAAATAAATGTTTACATTCATTTTCTGTATTGAAATGTTCAGGTTACACACATCGATGGGAGAGCCGGTTGCCCTGGGGCAGACAGACAGGCTGCTGCTCAAACAGGGATAAGAGAAAGGCACACAACAACTAAATTGCATTCGACAACACGGCCACAAACAGGAGAAAACAGGTTTTGTAGAAAAATATCATTTTATTATTACATTCCACACAACATATTTTCCAATAACATGAAATTGCACAAGCTAAAATATTCCTTATATTTCCATCTCTCAAACAGGCCGGGCGGAGGGCAGAGAGGAGGCTGACGGCGCTAGGCGACCGCGGTCAAAGCCCCGCTTCCGCGAAAAACGATGCAAAGTGCACGCGGCGAGAAAACCCGCCAGAAATCCCCCGGCTCCTCCGTCAATTTCACCCAGACTCAGAGAGGAAAGAGCTCTCTCCGCGCTCTCCGTCACGAGTCCCAGGCAGACAACCGCGGTACAATCGGAGAGAAAAGAGATCTGAGGCGTTCAGAGACGTCTGGGCTGTCTGTTACCGTACTGTAGGTGGTGTGTAAGCCAAGCTTCACAGCAGAGTCTGTGTTAACAAGTGTTTTACTCTTGTAATGAGACTAAAAATATCCATCTCTCAAGTAAAAAATATTGGCTCGTTTTAAGTTACTGTTTTGCTTGGCAAGTGAAATGTTCTTACCCCAGGGGCAAATCTTGCAATGAGTCAAACTATCTCACTACCTCATTGGCAACACTTTGTCTTATTTAGCTAAAAAGTAATAGACAGTAGATTTAAAGTCTAAACATAAGACTAAAATTTTGAGATTGACTTTTTATTATTCTTTTTTTGCAGTGTTCTACTTTTTCGAAAAAGACCAGACTGTAACAGAGCAGAGTTTCCAGAGAAAGAGGATGATGGCGTGGGCTGGGTCTGTTTTAAACTGTAAGACACAGAGGTTGGTGGCGGTTTGCTTGAGTCGCACACTGCGAAACAATGCCTTACTAAGCATTTTTAGTCTTTTAAGATCAAATTTTTTTCCCTCAAGTACAAAATATTAGATTATTTTTAATGAACTGTTTGCTTGACAAGTGAAATTCTGACCCCATTGGCAAATCTTCAAATGAGTCTCATTTTAGCAAAAACAGAAATAAGATTTTAAGTCAAAATAGAGGACTAAGATGCTAATAGTGACTTATTTGTATTGTGGCTCTGCGCTGCTGTGTATAGGGGGTGCGTATAGGGCCGGTCGAGTGTGTATAGGGGGTGCGTATAGGGCCGGTCGGGTGTATAAAGGGGGTGCGTATAGGGCCAGTCGAGTGCGTATAGGGGGTGCGTATAGGGCCAGTCGAGTGCGTATAGGGGGTGTGTATAGGGCCGGTCGGGTGTGTATAGGGGGTGTGTATAGGGCTGGTCGAGTGCGTATAGGGGGTGTGTATAGGGCCAGTCGAGTGTGTATAGGGGGTGTGTATAGGGCCGGTCGGGTGCGTATAGGGGGTGTGTATAGGGCCGGTCGGGTGTGTATAGGGGGTGTGTATAGGGCCAGTCGAGTGTGTATAGGGGGTGTGTATAGGGCCAGTCGAGTGCGTATAGGGGGTGCGTATAGGGCCGGTCCGGTGTGTATAGGGGGTGCGTATAGGGCCGGTCGAGTGTGTATAGGGGGTGCGTATAGGGCCGGTCGGGTGTGTATAGGGGGTGCGTATAGGGCCGGTCGGGTGTGTATAGGGGGTGCGTATAGGGCCGGTCGGGTGCGTATAGGGCCGGTCGGGTGCGTATAGGGGGTGTGTATAGGGCCGGTCGGGAGTGTATAGGGGGTGCGTATAGGGCCGGTCGGGTGCGTATAGGGCCGGTAGGATGCGTATAGGGGGTGCATATAGGGGGTGCGTATAGGGCCGGTCGGATGCGTACAGGGCTCTGCGTTTAGCCGCCAGGCCGCTAGCACGCTCACGCCGTGAGCCTCAGGGGAGCCTCTGAGCACCGTCTCTCATTAACATTCCCTTCAGGGCTGGCGGTGGACAGGGGGGCAGGGGGATAAATAAAAGCTAACAGCAGGATTAATATATGTTTCCAGGGCCATTTACTAATTAAAAATATCCAGAGCCCCGGACGAGAACGCGCGCACGGCCGCAGAACCCCCACGGCTGATTTAAAAGCACGTCGCGAGATCACGCCAAGATCTGGCCGCACACGGTCGGACTCGGAGATGAAAAGCGCGCGCGCGTTCAGAAATAGCCCTGCGTGTTGAAGCCAAAAGGCTTGGCGAGATGTTTACCCAGTTCTGTGGGAGGCGCGTATGGCGCGGCGCGCTAATTAAGGAAAAGTACGAACCTTACGCGCACACTACAGCAAAACGCCCGCGGAGGATAGACATATGTGCAGTTACTCGAGCATACTTTAGGACGTCGCAACTTCCGACAAACAAACTGACTTTAATTGATATTGCAGTTTAACGGATGACATCAAAACTGGCAAAGTTAAAATAGTTTTTCGAGGAGTGAGCAACGTTATTCAGAGTGACGTTAATTATGTTCCTCAATGATATCTCCCTCAATCTTACATTTTTATCCTGCCAGTATTGTGTCCAGATTTTGCATTCTATTTGTCAAAAAACATTCAAAAGATTTGATCGACAAAAAAAAAGGAACTTCTCAGTAGTTCCCCAACTACGTTCCTGCAAATCTAGGCCGAAACCGAATATCTATGCACTCGCCTACGACCGAGTATACGAGTTCAACACAACTGGTTTACTCAATAGCGAGCAAGTGTGCCGATTCGGACGCGGCCCTAGCCTTGTTGCGCTTCACTTGTCGCCCAGAATGCAACAGGTCATCAGTGCGAGAGGGTCTCTGCTGCCGTGTGGGGCTGGATCCATTATGAGGCGGTGATTGGCAGGGGCAGTAATGGGGTCCCTGTGTGTTGGATTACAGAGACACTCTTTTATGGAGGCGTGGGGGTATTAGGGGCAGCGGGAGGGGGAGAGGTGAGAGGGGAGGGGCAGGTAGTCTTCCTCTGCCAGAAAGGGGCTTGATGTGCTTTTGTGTTTTTAGACGTGCCACTTAAGATCCGGGCTTATCCCAGCTTTTCACAGAAAGACTGTTTCCAGTGAGGCTGCCTTTGATCCCCTATCTCTCCCCATATTCTTTTGTGAACTGGAGATTAACGGCGGAATTTCAGCCAAACTCTCCATGAGAGGGGGGGATTACCGTCAGCCACTGCCAGATTTAGGAAATAACAAGATATTGGGATTTCTGTATTGAGCTGCCCCAAACTGAAAGGGACCCCTTGATAGAACGTATGGAATTAACTTGGGGGGGCCATACAGGCCAGATTGGAACGGCACGCCGACCGACGCCTTTTAAAAAACACACCGAAACGCATTTTATTGGCTCTGGATTCTATCTCAACCTTCTGGGGTCTGGTAGTTTTTTTTTATTGTTTTTTTTTAAAGGTTGTCCTGTGAAGATTTGTGTTCTCGGTTTACATCTTACATGTAAATACGCCCTTTTTGTTAAACCGGTTTTCTTTTCTCAAAGCAAAGGATGTGAGCTTGAGCCAAGGTAGTGATGGGTCTCAGGCTACCTGGTGCAGACTGACAGCCAGAAATACAATATGTTCCAATGCTCAAAACCTCAAATGACTAGCACATCACCACAGCATAACGTTGCTCAATAAACCTATGGTTTCAATTATGTTTCAATAATAAACAGTTACACAAACAGCGAGATCCTTAACCCAGTCACCTGTTACTCATCCCTGCTCACACACAGCTCAAGCTAGGTTTTGAAACAGCTGGTAGCTGGTTCACCCGTTTAGATAAGCTCCCAGCCTGACATGGTATCACCAGCTCAAGATATGTTTCGAAACAGACAAACTACCAGCACTAGCTGGTTGACCAGCTCATACCCAGCTAGACCAGGTTTATGACCAGTTTGGTCATGCTGGTTGACCAGCTCATACCCAGCTAGACCAGCTTTATGACCAGCTTGACCACATACCTTTTCAAGCTGGTCAACCTGGATTTTACAGCAGGGATGACTACAAATTTGAAAAAAAAAAAAGAAAAAAAAAAAGCTTAAATGATATTGAATTTGGCAACAGTGATGACAACAGAGGAGGATGCAGAAAAACAACAGTTGAGCTGAAGTTAAAACGAGTGGAGAGTATGAACAAAGGATATTAAAGGCTATTCCGCTTAACAAAATCAAAATAAATATGAATTCATTTCAAAGAAAGTCAATATAAATTTGAAAATGGATCCCACAAGAAAGTGTTTAGGCGGACACAACAAGCCTAGACCAAGTTAGATACAAATTGTTTTCTAACGGCAGATTCAATAATGCTTGGTACACCCAGCCCAAACACTTTCTAATGGGTTTTAATGTCTCACAGACCTCCCAGTGCCTTTTAAATACAGGCCTGGCCGTGCTGGAAAAAAGTGCACAAATTGAACAACTACTGAATCCTCCAACATTTAACTGCGATACGTTGGACCGGAAAGTTCAATCCACCCCCACACACTGCGAGAGCTCTAAAGCTATGCAATCCATTAATTAAAGAGCCACTTCCCGCTGCAATGCGTTCATAGTAACAGATAATACAAGATGGCCTCCTAAACCAGCTCAGCACCAGCAAAAGTGTCACAAGCACGTTTGGGAAATCCCATTGATATGCTAAGACTCGTCTATTAAAACAACATCCACCTTTTTTTTACTCAACCTGACTTGCACATTCCCAATAACCGAAATTGACAACACTCAAAAAGAGAAATAAGAGAACACACACACACAAACCCCCCCCCCAAAAAATAAAATAAAACCAAAGGTACTTCTTTGAGTCTCACAAAATGGAGGAGAATGAAAGAGTCTGACACCCCAAATCCCCGCCCCCCCCCCCCGGGTTTAAGGCCAGTGGAAGGAGGAGACGCGCGTCGCGCTTCTCAGAAGAAACGAGGCTGGATAAGGCAAGGTACGAATCCTTTTTGCATATCAAAAAAAAAAAGCAAACATCTCCATCCGTGCGCGCGCGGTCACGCCCGCGTCTTCGTTTCGCAGTCCTCAGAAGCATTTCATCATCAGACAGGAGCACGGAAGTCACCCCCCGCCCGAAAAAAACACAACAACCCAGGAGCTGTTTCTCTTCTTCTTCTTCAGGAGGTGAACCCCTCTCTCAGGCAGGAGGAGGTGAGAAAGGAAACACAGATGCTCCTGTTTATCCGTCTAATTTTACTCTTCAACAAATAAATATACATTCCAAAAAAAACAAGACCAAAAAAAACCCCCCAAAAACAACACCCCTGCTGGCGTGTTCCAGGTGGTGACAGAGGAACAGGGTCGCTCGGGGGTGCCCTGCTCAGTCCTCCCAGAGCTCCCCCCCCAGTCTCACTCCGGCGTACAGAGGAATATGAACACAACCATTCCTCCCCCAGGAAAGAGGGGGTTCTCATTTTCCGGTGACTGGTTAAGCTCCGGTACTGCTCTCTCTCTCTCTCGCTCTCTCGTTCTCTCTCTCACTGTCTGTTACAGGCCTTCCGGGTGCCATGGAAACCATCGTGCCACACCTGAGTACTTCCTGTCACTGGAAAGCAGGGACAACCGTGGGGGAGTGAATCCTCGTGCCAAAACGCCTGCCCCCCCCCCACTGAAACCACACCACACCTCACACGCCCCCGGCCCCTTGTATCACTTTGTATCGCGTTCTGGAGTCACGATGCCATTAGACCTTCGGCCCGGCTGGAGATTAATGAACCACAGAGGAAGAGTCCATTTCCCAGCCTTCAATTAAGCCAAAAGTGGTGCTGGGGAGAGCAGGGGGCTAACTAGCACCCGTGTCTGTGGCTGGATGTTCTCTTCGTACACGAGGGTCAGGATATCAAAACACGAGGACGATGAAATCCTTCCCTCTTCAAGTCTCTCAAAAAATCAACAACCCCCAAAAGCATTCCAAAAAAAAAAAAAACAGAAAAAAACCTCACATCCATTTTTTACGAGGCTTCCATTTCCTTCATTCGCATTGTTCTTTAAGCACATTTTAAGTTTCTCAGATGCAGCATCCATCGCAAGAAGAAAGGCAGTCAGTCAGCAATTCTTATCCAGCGACACCCCGCCCCCCCCCCAAACCCAACCCCAACCCCCCTCCAGCAGCAAAGATCGGGGGGGGAGAAAAAAAAAAGGTAGGTGCACGCAGCGTGGTTCAGCTGTAGCTTTAACAGGACGGAGGTTCAGCTTTAACAGGGCGGAGGTTCATAGAGGGGCGGGGGTGGGGAGGGTGGTGATGGGTTGAGAGAGAGAGAGAGAGAGAGAGTCTGTTGCGGTCGTGGTGGCGGGTCACGGTCGCGGTCTAAACCCCCCCCCTCCCCTCAGCACTGGGAGCTGCGGTCCTCCTTGTCTAGCCTAATGGTGAGCATGGGCTCCACCCCGGGCGCGGGCGCGGCTCCCCCGGGGTAGTGCGTGCTCTGGTAGGTGACCGAGTGCTGGCTCTTCTTGGCGGCCAGGTGGTAGCGGTGGCAGCACAGCACCATGACCAGCGTGGCGGACGCCAGGAGGAGGAGGGCCCCTCCGCCGGCCATAACGTAATACCAGTAGGTGGGAATGGGCAGCACTGACACCGTGTCTACTGTGGGGTCGGTCACGACAGGAATCGCTCCCCCTGGTGGAGAGACACAGAAGAGTTGGCTTGCGTCGGGGAGGCATGGAGACTTTGAATTTTAATTTAGCTATGACACTTTTTTTTAATGATTTTTTTTTATTAATTCTCATTTTTTTGTTTTTTACGTTTTTTTTGTTGTTGTTTTGCATACAAAAAAATCAGACATTTGCTGCACATAGACATGCAAACAGGCATGCATGCTAGCTTCTCACTTCTCTTGGTTTTTTTGGGGTTTTTTTTGGTTAGTGCAAGCAAATTTTTGTTCTCAATTTGATTTTCAGCCACGCACGCTTGCTTGCAGTTTAAGGGGGGGAGGCAGATTTTCACGTCAAGGGCTTGGAAAATAAAAAGTGTATTTTGAGTTTATTTTTTTCCGATAGGGGGATTTGTTCTCGAGGCCGGGGATAAAATCCCAGCCTGATTCCTGAACTCATGGGTCAACCAATTCAGACTTAACTTCACTTGGTGTGAAAAAAACAGCAGCCAGGTTAAAGAAAAGAGTGCAGCATTCACACAGCAGGGATGCAGGGGTGGGGTTTACGGTCTGTGCAGCGCAAAAGAAAACCTTGATACACCGTCGAAGAGGACACAGTTTAATGAGAGGATGTCAGCCCTCCGGCGTCTCGGTTTCCCCCGGAAGAGAAGGGGGATTCCATGCAGAGCATCGTGTTACATGAGCCCGACTCGGGCTGAGGTTGACGGGGGGTGTGAATCAGCAACACCAGGTCACTGCCCGTGTTCGGTGGAGAATGCACAGCAGAGGGGACGTGACTCCAGATAACGGCGAGGTTATACCGCGCAGTTCCTCGCCGCGGGGATAGGGGGCGCCGTCTGTAAGCGCGTGATCTCGAACCCGGCCGTTCCCCCGGCGACGATCGCGGCTCACGCGAACGTTTTCACCGCCAGCCTCCTCCCGCTCCAAGCCAAACTTCTCCATGGCAACCCATCCCCAACCCGACAGCGCTCCACGCGGATCAGTGCGCCCATTCCCCTTTTCCCAAGAGTACGACACGGAACGCCACGAAACACAACCGTTTCCCCCCGCTCCACGTTCCCAAGAGCACGACACAGAATGCCAGAAAATGCACCCGTTAAAAACAAAACAAAAACAGAAAAACCTACAAATCTAAATCTGCTCCTGATCTACTCCAGATGCACGCGGCGGTCGACGCGTTCGGATAAAAAGCCCCCCGTCTTCAGCGGGAATCCTTTCGCAGATCGGGCTGCGCGCTCGGCTTAAGAGCGTAAACACTGGGCCCTGGCACCAGCTCCGCATTCTCTTCCAGTGGAGTAAGCAGCGAAGCTGAATTCTGGGGAAGGGTTGAGCGATGGCACACAGGACGGGCCGGGCAATTACGGCTCGGAACGTTCCGGATACCTGCGACACCCCGCCCCGTTAATTAGGTGCAGCCTGACGTGGGCCCCTCGGACTCTGAGGCCGATCGCACTTTCCCCCCGGAGATGGACGGGAGGGTGGCAGCTGTAAATTAGTTTTTTTTTCTGATACACCTACACCTCGAAAAAAAAACAAAAAAAAAAAACCTACGCACATGCTCAGAATCTTTTCTCTGACTGCTGGGGGGAAATGAAATAAGAAAAACATAAAAGGGGGGGAAAAAATAAAATCTTTTTTTAAATCCCTGAAAGACATCACACTCCATATCCTGCTCCCTTCGTGATTATTTCATTAACATCGTTCTGACCTTTAAAGGAGACCAACAGCACTTGGGGAGAGAGGGGGGGGGCTGGAATGTGGCTGATGTCATGCATGCAGGGGTGCATGCTGGGAACGTCAGACGAAGCCAGAATATCAAGGACGGCGGCTGTCATTTGTTGACCAAGGCAGCATCAATCGATCAGCGAGTTCTCACAGAGATGAGTGCGCCGAAGCTGGAAGTGGTGCTACTCAGACCTGGGTTCAGATAGTATTTCTTTTAGATTCAAATACTTGTCTGCGCTCTATTGATCTTGCCCGGTGCATCTGAGTGGTGCAGGAGGAGCAGATGGGCAGAGGGATCATTTAATTGGTTCTAATACACCAGGCATGCATAGTCAAATGCAGAAAACGTATTGTAAAAAATTAAATGATTGTCACAAATGTAAACCCCGCCAAACCTGCTCCTCCTTGCAGGCTCAGATGCACCAGGCAAGATCAGTAGAGCGCAGAAAAGTGTTTGAATCCAAAACAGACAGTACAGGAGGCCAGGTGTGGGGGTGCTGGGCAGGTAAGCGGGGCGGGGGGGGAGGGGGGGGTACAGCGCGACGGCGTACAGCTCCACCGCAGAGTCACGCACGGCGGGAAAACGGCCCGGGGCCCCGTCTGACACCGCAGCCACCCCCCGAACCCCGAGCGGGATGCAGCGGCGTTCCCGCAGGAAGCGGTACGGAACGGAACGAGGAGCGCACACTCACCGGTCATGTCCGGGGGGAACACCGCCGGGAAGGGCTCTGGGAAGAAAGAGAGGCAAACAACTCTTTCAGAAAAGCAGGTAAAAAAATAAAAAATAAACAACAGCAACAACAATACAGCAAGCCTGCGGGTCGGTAATTTACCGACGTCCAGGGTGAATTCTAGTACAGAGGCAATCGATAGCGGCGAATAATTCATCCTTGCTCGGAAATAAATACCTTTCTGACTGTGTATCAACACGGCCACCGGGCAAGGTAGAGGGAAGAATTGTGCCAAAATGATTCAAACGCACTTGTGCGAGTCTGACTGCTGAAGCAATCGGCCGCTCACTCAAGCAGCGAGTTATCGGGTAATACGGCATTAATGCAGGAGGACCGCGTACGGTCCTGAACATCACGAGCGGGAGAACGATGAGCGCCCAGGCACTCTGGTATCAGCGGACGGGAACGGACTTCAGAGGCGATCCGTCGCGAGCTTTGACGTCCGTCAAAGTACACGCCACGACCTCGGGGTACGGCCGTGGTTAGGGCGAGAACCGGCAACCCGAGTATGCTACCCCGCTGTTAGCGCGCTAAGAGGTTATTCAAGGGCAGAGCAGTCTCTGGCGTATAAACAATAACGATTTTCAGGCGTTCGTATCTCGCCTGCCTGGCTGCTTATTTCTACACGCTGCGCTCACGTTTATTTCGGTAGGTGTCTGAGAATGTGTTTATTTCCGGTAGGTCTCTGCAAATTTGTTTGCCATTATATTTCTGAGGGTGTAGGGGATCAAGGCGGTTGTCGGAAGACACAACATTTTGTATGTATTCTCAGACGGCCTCAAGGTGAAAGAACACAAAAATATGCGCTTGGAATATTGTTAGCTGAACATTCTCACGCTGATGTCACAATCACTACTGGTCATTGAGAGCAACGGAGTTCTAGAACACTCCACACTTCATGCCCTTCACCTGAATTAGCACATACCGTACGTAGCATCAAAGACACTGCCTGCTACACCCATTTACTGACGGTACATTTCCTGGTTAGTGCGTAGTGCCATAAATTAACGGCTTCTTCGCATATTTGCTTGATTATTCAAAAGGATAAATGACAATATAAGTGCAAGGGACTCATTTCATCCCTTCAAATGGATTTAAATTCACAGTTTTGGAGTACTTCATCTTTCACTTCTGTCTTGTTGCCATTGTCTGCCTCATTTCACAGTTCATTTACTCTTTTACTTTGTGATTTTCTCAGAATGGTCTTCCAGGCTGCTGGCTCAGTACGGTTGAATTGCCGTGTTTTTTTTTTTCTTCTGTTAATCACAACCCTGCACGGGATTCCCGCAAAAGTTTTCTGACTTTCCCGAAATCTGAGCGGCCGCTTCAAAGAGCAATAATTACACCTCCTCGGCACCCGGCGCGCCGAACGTCCGAACCGAAGACTGGGAAAGCCCCGCTCTGCGTCAGCGCGCCCGCAACAGCTGCCTCCTGCGGCTAAACCCGCGGCAGAGCCGCGTTGCGTTTGGCGTTCCAGACTCCAGCAAGCGGAGTGCGGTGATTTACAGCTGTTCATCCCGAGCCAGGCCCGGGCGCGGAGGCTGAGAGATGAGAGAATTCTTATTTAGAATGTTCGGAATGTAGAGACAATTAAGAAGAACACGGCGGGGCCGGGAGTTCTCTGGCAGCAGGGTTCCGGAGCGCTGAGCCTGCTCAACTGTATTAATTGATAAGACCATTCCCAGCAGGCGTTGGCGCGCGGGGGTGACAGGCTGAGGGAGTGTGTGCCGGGGGTTTTGGGGGCAGCGACGGGGGGGACCGGGGGAAAGCCAGCAGCACGGTGCCACGCGGGCGCCCTGCGCCACATCGCGGGCGATACGCACCGCCAACGCCGGCTGGGTTTTTTTTGGACAAAGAGGGCAACAGAAAGAAAAAAAAAAGAAGAGGGGAGAAACGAGGTCTGCGGAGAGCGGCGCCGAAAGCGGCCCGCTCAATCTGTCTGCTCTGCATTATCGCGAAAAAATACAACCAGCAAAAAAAGCCCATGCAGCACTGAGCTCTTTAAGACTTTAAAGCCCGTTCTGTTTAAATAATAAGCACGCCTCTCACACAGGCTGGGAAAAGAGGCTGTCAAGTAATTCCCTCAGACGAGCTCGGAAGGCTCTGTTTACAAATAAGGAAGGAGAGGGAGAGAAATCTAATGAAACATAGATTAGAATCGCAGCCCACGGGACATCCGCGGCCTAGTTTCCCTTTTTTTTTTTTTTTGGTGAACGAAAAACATTAAGAGCTTCTTTCGTCTCCTTGTTTTGTTTCTTTTTTATTTTTTTATTTTCTGTTTTGGTAATTTGGCCTTTGAAAGGCGGGGTGTGAACGTCTCGCCGGCTGTGTGTGTGATGCTCGGGGGGGGGTTGAGGTGGGCGGGGGGGCACGGGGGGGGGGGGGGGGCTTTGAGAAGGCTTCCAGATGTGGAGACTTACTCGTGCATTCCTCCAGCGGCGTGCTGGAGCTCATGTGAATGTTGTCCATCCAGATGTGGCCTCGGCTGCCATGGTCGAAGAAGCCTTCCATGACGACCTGTCGGGGGGCGGAGAGGAAGAGGAAGAGGAAGATGAAGATGAGCGAGGAAGGTGGAAACACACCCCCCTGGTCCCAGACTACAATCGATCCCATCTGCTCCCGTTTGCACGGGCCACAGCCACAACATATTTTAATTCACACAATTGGCTCTTTATGGCTGCCCGCCTGATTTAAGGCCTTGTTTATGACTCCATCCCTGCGCTGCTGTGGCCCTGTTACGACGGGGGTGGCGTTGAGAGAGTGACTTATGCACTGTCACGGCCGTGGAATGTGTTTTCGGTTAACAGCGACTCAGCGACACACACACACACACATCCCTTCTGGACAGATCCCGGGAAAGCCGACGTATATCATCCAGTATTTCATCGGGAAAAATCCCGTTAATTTTAACGACCCATAATTCATTTTTGCTAATGGATGATTCGGGTCTTTGCAGGCGGGAGTGCAATCCGCCCCACCTGCAGAGTGTTGTGGTATTTCTCCGAAAAACAGATACTAAGCATCGGTAATGAGAACACAGCTCTGTCTCCGTGTGAGTAAAAGGCGCTATCCTGCCTTTCCCTCTGCCTAATGAAAAAGCCTGAGCGGACCCGCAGCCAGCCCTGAAGAAGCGTTTCTCTATTTCCCCTGGACGAGAGGCGTAAACAGCGTTAGCCCCGTCACCGTGGGCCGCTAGCACAAATAGAATCTTCACTTAGCGCGTTAGCACGTTAGCGACGACCGCAACCGGGTCGGGGGGGGGCCTCCTGTTGCCATGGGGACATACCTGGAACTCCTTTGGCGAGCGGGGCAGGATGGTGCGGCCCTCCTGCCAGACGGGGCCCTGGTCCCCCGTGAGGGCCCAGAGCAGGGTCTCCTCCCGGTCGGTGTCTCGGAGCAGGATTCGGAGTGTGCCCGCGCCCTCGCCCCGGAGCTGGTAGTAGAAGAGCAGGCAGATGGGCCCGGTCTCCGGCTCCACCTCGGGGCTCACCAGCCGCGCCCGGTGCCTCTCCGTCTTGGGGCTGGCCTCGATGTACAGGTAGTTCCCGAAATCTGTACACACACAACGACAGCGCCGGCGTCAAGGCGACATCGCTTCCTCCTGAGGGACCCGTGAGTCTGAATTCGTCAATATTATAGAGTGGCTGTCAACGTTCCTCACGGACGTGTTCGCTAAATAGGGCTATCGGCCACGCGCTGAATACAAGGATTCACTCCGCGTCGCCAACGTGAGCTGAAATGGTCCCTACGGGCCGTTTGTAACGACACGACATTGATTTAATCACCCTCCTCTGCGCTTATGAGAGAACGATCTCCCCGCTAATCTGATTCTTTGTGTTGTGTTGGAGCGTGTTCAGGTAAACATGGTTGTGTGTTTGGTTGTGCCGTGTTAAGACTACGTTCAGTAAAACATGGTTGTGTGTTCAGTATTTATTTTATTGTCTTCAGTGGCACACGGCTTTGTGTTCAGGGCTATGTTGGACAATTTTCCTTACATTTTTTCTTTAACCAGAGCAGGTCGATCGAGAAGTTAGCTGTTTCTTTTTTTTCAAGGATGCCCTCCGAGAAAATGCCAGAGAGAACAGTTGCAAGTGGGAACGTGAGTAGAGAGTACAGGGGTAAAGCCCCTGGAGCAGTTTTGGGGTCAAGGGCCGCGCTCCAAGGGCCCAGTCTTTCCCGTCGCTCCTCTGGAGCTCAGGAGAAGATAACGTCCTCTCCTCTGCTTACGTTCAAACCGTCTGGCCCCAAGCCTGCGTGTGTGAGGCCACACGTACGGTCTGGTCATCGCACCGTCATGCCATGCAGCCCCGCACTGCGCACAATGGGACTGCGTGGTGAGCCAACCGTCACCGCGGCGACGGAAAGCACGTTGTCAATCATCAGGCTTGCTGGAGGCTCCCATTCCACATAGCTCAGGTAATTCCACACGCCAAAGTCTATTTATAAGGCACCCTCAGTTCACTGCTTCTTCAGCAGAAAGACAACAACCAAGCAAGCCTGCAACTCGCGCTATTCAAGTACCTGAATAAATGATTAATAAACGTTTTGTCATCTCTTCCAACAAATAAGGGTAAACCCCCCCCCCCCCCACTTCTAGAAGACAACAGTAATCGTTATCTGCGTCGGCTGGGAATAGCGCTTTGCTGTTATAAGCCGTCTATTCCATTGTCATCGTTATCTTTGCCATTTCAAGGCTGGGAAAAGTACAATTAAATGAAAAGATGGCTTTTGGAAGTGCTTCCGCAGCAGGCAAACGGCTGAGAAACTTTCGGAGTGATCCGATAGCTGAGCTTGGCAGCAGAGATTATTGCCTCTATCCCTGACACGCTCTGATCGGTTGGGTGAGTCGCCGCGGATCTCCCACCTTTCTGGGCGAGAATAAACGCGCTGAATAGCTGACAGCTAGCGCGCGGCTGTAACCACGGCCTGCTAAATCTTTAATCGGGCCACGTTAAAGAAAAAAACCCAAAAAACAAACAAAAAGTAACGGGAAATTTTCAGCGATGTTTCCAGATAACAACGCCTTCATCCCGACGAAATAAATCACATCTTTTATTGATGCGCAAAGACTTTTTTTTTCCCCCCCTTCTTCTTTTTGATCCAGGAAGTGTACAAAGGGAAATTAATAATAATTTCTTCAAGGAGACTTTAAGTGCACGGAACTCTACTTAGCATACAGTGAGCTGCCTCCGAGGTAAGTACGGAGCTCCCATCTCCCGTTGGGAGTATTGGTCTCTGCTGAAATCCTCTCTGCTGAAGTTAATTAGAGTTACTGTGCATTAACCCCCCTCCCCCCTCCCCCCACCCCACCCCGCTCCCCCCCACCCCATTTCAGCTTGGCCAGGGAGCCGAGCTTCTTCTCACAGAGGAACAGGGTAATCCAGCCAATTTACTTGGCCCACTGTCAGCGTTTGGGGGGTTACACGACTCCCAAAACAAAGTCTGCCGGGGAACGACTCATTCACCATCGCTGCGGTTACGATCCAGCGCAAAACCCGCCACAGAATCATGTGGCCCACGCCATTTCTGGGGTGAGTTCGGGGGTCGATTCATGAGTCAGCTCTGACTGAATTACTGGTAGGGAGGTGGACAGTATATCGCCAAGTTTCAAAACAAAAAAAAAAACTAGATGATTGCACAAGCAGGGCCCTGTTATTTTGTGAATGCGGTTTGGAGTGGTGACAAAAACACTGTTACCTAAAATGGAGGAGGAACATATTGCTTGTTTGTGTGGAAGACCAGGTCCAAACAAACTGTAGCCATATCCAATTTGCACTTTATCATTTTATCATTCAAAGATTCAGGAAAAAACAAATTACTGACTGAACCTAGACCTACTGTATCTCCACACACGTCTGTATGAACACAGTGTACACTCAGAATAAAATGGTTCCAAAGGGAACCCCGTGATTCCATAGAAGTACCCTATCTAGTTCAAGGGTTCTTTGTCAGGCAAAATGGTTATCTGTATGGGAGCTTTCACACTTCACACCAATGATAAAACTGAAAAATGGTTCCTCTACGGAGACAAGGCAAAGAACCCTTTTTCTCTGAGAGTGTGTGTTCAGGTGTTCAGGTGGTTGTGTGCGCTCAAACTTTCAGAGATTCGAGGTAAAGAGTGAGAAACACTGCACTGCACCGTGCTGCACTTGTCTGTCCCGGGAGAAACGTAGAACAGACAGAGACCTTTCCCGCAACTCGTACGGATTTCTCTTTAAGCCGAAACATATGGAAAAACAGACTTGGCTCCTCCTTTAATCCGTTTGTGAACGGAGGGAGGAGAGGAGGAGGAGGAGGAGGAGGAAGACAGGAGAAGAGGAGAAAAGAAGGGAGGGACACGGGGAGGGACACGGCGAGACGGTCTCTTCTCATTACGGCAAAGGCCAGCGAGTTGTAGCCTGACTGTTACATGGATAGTGAAGGGTGGGGGGTGAGTGATTACCCAGAGTTCCAAGGGAGGTGAATAAGGGGTTCCGGGGGGGGGGGGCCTTGACAGGAGCCCTGCTTCCAACGAGGAATTACGGCAGTAATTATTCTAGAGTGAAAGGAAGAGAAAGGGAGCGTGTGTGTCTGTGTGTGTGTGTGTGTGTGTGTGCGCGAGTGTGCCTCCGTTGGGCGATGTGGAAGGAGACAACTGACTCAACTCGCAGCCTATTTTGCCATGACCTGACATGTAGCAGTATATTGAAATAATCACTCAAAACAGGGGTCTGCAAACCACGGCCCTGGAGAGCCACAAGCTGGGCTGTTTTTCGTTTCCATCGTAAAATCAGCACCCGATTCAGACCCATGGAAACCAGCTGAGGCGAGTCAACTGTGTAATTAACTGTTCTGACTGATTAATCAAGTGCAACAACAACCAGCAGAACCCGTGGCTCCCCAGGGCTAGGGTTGCAGGGCCCTGACTCAACAGTAGGCCTATAGCCTAGTGGCTAAGGGGCAGTAGGCCTGTAGCCTAGTGGCTAAGGGGCAGTAGGCCTGTAGCCTAGTGGCTAAGGAGCTTGACTGGGACCTGGAATGTTTATGGTAGGTGGTTTAAGCCCAAGTGTAGCCACAATAAGATCTGTGCCACTATTGGGTTCTTGGGAAAAGCCCTTAACCCCACATTGCTCCAGTGGGGGGGGATTGTCCCCTGCTGAGTCTAATCAGCTGTCAGTCGCTTTTGGATGAAGATCGTTACCTGAATAACGGTAATGTAGTTTAACAGTAGACCCCATGCCCAGCGGTCCCTCGGTCAGGACGAGGCCGTTACTCACCCTCAGAGCCCAGCGAGAGGTCCTGGCTGGGGCCGGAGCCCGGGGAGGAGCCCCCGCTGTGGAGGGACCAGTTGAGGTCGGCGGAGGGGTCGTGGTTCCAGCCGCACAGGCTGTGCTCGAAGTCACACAGGCCCGCTCAGCGAGGAGGGGGGCGTGGCTGGGGCTGGCGGGGGGAGAGAGGACAGGAACACGCATCAGCCTCACCACTCCCGAGCGTCGAGCTCCCTCTTCTCATACTGCGCACCTTCTCAGCAGATCTCTGCCACTATCTGACCTGGAGGGGTTGAGGGGGGGATGCTGTGCTAAACGTGCCGAATGTGGGGTCGTGCTAACGTGCTAAACGCAAGGGTGTGCTAACGTGCTAAGCACGGGGTATGCTAACACGCTAAGCGCACGGGTGTGCTACCCTGCTAAGCGCCGGGAATGCTAACGTGCTAAACGCAGGGGCGTGCTAACGTGCTAACCGTGAGGGTGAGCTAACGTGCTAAACACAGGGGCGTGCTGAGGGTGCCCGGGCCCAGTCCCCTTGGTAGCTGCATTCCTAACCTGGGACCCTGTGCTGCAGATGGGGGGGGGGGGGGGGGGGGGGTGAGGGAGGGGGGCATTAGCATGCGCAGCCACTCCCCCACACTGAGGGCTGTCACCCAGCTGGCTCCCGCTGTCAGATGCTGAGAGATTAGAGAGAGGAAGCAGCCTCATCTGCATGGATCCTCGCACGCCCCTCATCCAAGGTCCCAGATCAGCTATCGATCCACTGCCAGGGAGGCGGGGAGGCGGGGGGCTCTGGCTGTGTACTGCGGATTATGCTAACGCTAATGGCGTCTTCTGGCTTTCGCTTACGTGCCATTTTCTCTCTCTCTCTCTCTCTCTCTCTCTCTCTCTCACTCTCACTCTCTCTCTCTCTCTCTCTCTCTCTCTCTTGTTTGCCGATAGCTCTCCCCGGAGTTGAACACCGCGATCCGCGACTCCAGAAGTTACCGACGCGCGCTGACATTTGAAAGAAATTAAATCTTTTTTCCCCGCATCTAGCATTAGCCGGCGGGGAGGGGTGCAATTTCTTTCAAACCTAATTGGTGGGGGGGGGGGGGGGAGGGGGGTGCACACAGAGGACGGAGCTCGCCGAAATACTGAGCCACCGACACCCCCCTCATCCCCTCATCGCTCAGCGTCGAGTCGGGACAGGTATTGATCAGTCAGAGTGGCATCAATCCCCACCTCCCTCCCTCCCTCCCCGAGCGAGAAGCGCTAACTATGCAGGGCGGGTTATCCATCCCTCTGACGAATGACAGGCAAGAGGCAGCCCGCCGTCCCGTCCGATACCCGCCCCCCCCTGTCCCCTTCGCCCCTCGAGCCAACGTGCTAACACACACACACACACACACACACACTCTCACTCTCACACACACACACACACACACACACACTCTCACACGCACACACACACACACTCTCACTCTCACACACACACACACACACTCTCACACGCACACACACACACACATACTCTCTCACACGCAACACACACACACTCTCACACGCACACACACACACAGACACACTCTCTCACATGCACACACACACACACTCACACGAACACACAGACACACTCTCTCACACACACACACTCTCACACCGCACACACACACACAGACACACTCTCTCACATGCACACACACACACACACACACACATACACACACACACACACACACACATCCCCGAATGAGTACATGCACTTCCACATTAGCATACGCTGAACATTACACATACTGGTATGCACAAAATGAAGGAAAAAAACATGAGAAGTACTTATTTACTTAGTACATGTTTCCTGAGAAGTACATGTTGATAAAAAAAATTCCTAACTAAATCCTGAAAAAGAAACTGTTCCCTGGTGATAGCCGTCCGAGAACTGGGTCAAACACGTATTTGTTTTGGATTCAAATACTTTTCTCTGCTCAATTGATCTTGCCTGGTGCAACCGAGCCATCCAGGAGGACCAGAAGGCAGGGTGTGTGAGCGCCTCACAGGTTCCAATACACCAGAGAAGCCCAATAGTAAAGCGTAGGAAAGTGTTTGAATCCAAAACGGTGACGTATTTGACCCCCGGGTCTGATGCCTGCAACCTGACGATCAAACCTGGCACTGTTGCTAGGCGTCACAGTCAGAGGGCGGGGCTTACTCACTTTGCTCCGCCTTCTGGGCGGTGCTCTCCGCCTGTCGGGACAGGGTGGGCGTGGGCGTCACCATGGCAGCGACGGAGGTGGTTTCTGCGGAGGAAAGGCAAGCGGAGGGTTAACGCGGCAGGCGAACACGCGTGTCCGTGTCCGTGTCCGTGTCCGTGGGTGAACACGCGCGCTTCCCACAGCTCTGAGCTGCGCGTAACACTGATGAGGGCTCCAGACTCTGAGTCCCGAGCCATCCAGCCCGGCCCCCGGGCCTGTCCGCCTGCTTCTGCAATCACGCACTGCGTGCCCGGGACTGTCTGTCCCTCTCACCGATCAGCTCTGCTGCGCTTTGCACGAGGCAGGAGCCCATGATTAGAATAAAACAGCACATGTTTAGGATGTGAGGAGAGAGAAATGGTCCCCCATTCCCTCACAGGCCCCCTCTGATACAACACACACACACACACATATACACACACACACACACACATATATACACACACACACACACATATACACACACACACACACACACGCACACACACACACAAATATATGTACACACCACGCACACATGCACACACAAATATGCACAAGCACACTCACACACACACACACACACTCACACTCACACTCACACTCACACTCACACACACTCACACACTCACACACACACCACAGCCGGAAAACTACTCAGAGCGCACGGTACTCAGCGAACAGTTTCAAAAATGCTTGCCAAGTATCCAAAAAAACAGGAGGGAAACAGTGTTATTGGAAACAGACGGACGGACAGACACTCTGGGGGACGCAGTAAAGGAACGGGGGAACTCTGAAGTCCAGGTGGCACGTGGGACAGTCCCTCCGAAAGCCGCCACCTCAATCACACACAAGCCCCCACCGCCCCCCGCCCCCCTTCTCCCAAAGCCTGAAACCCAAACCCAAAAACTGCCAACTCCCAATCCCGCTGTTCCAGCCCATAAACTTCAGACCAAAGTCGCGTTCCCGCTCCCATTCCGTCTGTGCCGCCGCCGCGGGGTCACATGACCCACTTTCCCGTAAAAACCGGAGCGTGCGGCGGCCGTCCCGGCGGATGAAAGCGCTCGTTAGCGGAGGCGGCTACGTCGCTCGGAGCGAGAGGGAAATGAGACACACGTGCCACATTTTACAGATTCCTTTCAAAGTCGTCGTCGTTGTTGTTGCTGTTGTTGTTGTTGCTGTGTTTTGTTCCCCAAAAAAAGCAGACGGGCCTATCCCGTCCCAGAGTGCTGAGGGGTGAAACACCGTGCGGCAATCAGGGGAAAAACCCGGAATGTTCTTTGTCCATCTCCATTCCCCCCGCGGCCGTGGAGACATACTGTACAAACGCCTACTGGAGATAACATACGGAATAAGCCAGAAACACTTACAAGCCGTCAGCATAGTTAGCGTCATTATTCCACGGTTTTCGACCTAATTGCCAGAAATGTGCAGGGGGGGAGAGGATGGCTCCTCACAGGGACATGAAACGAAGAAATATATGAATGTCCATAAATCTGCACATGAAAGACAGTCCCCAGCTGGTAATATTTCTGACATTGAAGCATATTAATACCGTGCCCTTTGCTCAGGCAATTAAGCCCCTAGTAGGGTCCTGTGGCACTACGGGGCGAGAAACCCGCTAACGGAACCCCCCAGTCCGCCGTCAGGCCTGTTCCCCTGTCCTTCTCCTCTTCTCACCTTCCTCTTCCTCCCTCTGTCACCCTCCCTCCCTCTCCCTCTCCCTCCCTCCCTCCCTCTCTCGCTCTCTCTCTCTCTCTCGCCCTCCCTTGGCACAATTAGCCGCGGCTGGTCACCGTCCCCACGAAGAGCCGCATTACGATTCAGGCACTCTCCCTGGAAAGGTCAGCTCCCGTCGCAGAGTAAACACCCTGACCTTTCACTGGCACCGGGATCGGAGAGGAGAGGAGAGGAGGGGAGGGGAGGGGAGAGGGGGACCAGGGAACAGAGGGAGAGGAGAGGAGAGGAGGGGAGGGGAGAGGAGATGAGGGAAGGGGAGAGGGGGACCAGGGAACAGAGGGAGAGGAGAGGAGAGGAGAGGAGAGGAGAGGAGGGGAGGGGAGGGGAGAGGAGGGGAGGGGAGAGGGGGACCAGGGAACAGAGGGAGAGGAGGGGAGAGGAGAGGAGAGGGGGACCAGGGAACAGAGGGAGAGGAGGGGAGAGGAGAGGAGAGGAGAGGGGGACCAGGGAACAGAGGGAGAGGAGGGGAGGGGAGGGGAGGGGAGGGGAGAGGAGAGGAGAGGAAAGGAGAGGAGAGGAGGGGAGGGGAGGGGAGGGGAGGGGAGGGGAGAGGGGGACCAGGGAACAGAGGGAGAGGAGAGGAGGGGAGGGGAGAGGGGGACCGGGGGAACAGAGGGAGAGGAGGGGAGAGGGAGAACAGAGGGAGAGGAGAGGAGAGGATGGGATGGGAGAGGGGGACCGGGGTAACAGAGGGAGAGGAGAGGAGAGGAGGGGAGAGGGGAACCGGGGGAACAGAAGGAGAGGAGGGGACAGGAGAGGAGAGGAGGGGAGAGGAGAGGGGGACCGGGGGAAAAGAGGGAGAGGAGAGGAGAGGGGGAACAGAGGGAGGGGAGAGGAGAGGAGGGGATGGGAGAGGGGGACCGGGGTAACAGAGGGAGAGGAGAGGAGAGGGGGAGCAGGGGAACAGAGGGAGAGGCACCGTGCCTGGTTTAGGTAGCTCCGACTTTCCCACCGGGAGCCGGAGGGGGAAAAGGTCCTCGTAAGGAATGCATGGGAACTCCCGGGAACGCCATCGTTTCCTGAGCCGGAGCGCCGCTCTGGCTTCCTGCGCTCCGGAGTTTGGGTACGGAGTGAGTGGAAACCTGCGGAGACCCTGGGGTCCTGTTCGGAGAGCGATTACTTCCAACTGTAATGACTCAAAAAGCCCTGACTGCAGGGAACGATGAGAGCGCGGTATCATAGCGCAGCTCAGGGCTGTTCACCGGGCGAACGAAAGTCACGATGACTTGCACCCTCGCGCCTCACCGCGTCTCGGACTGGCTGGACCCAGACCTCGCTCTCTCTCTCTTTCCCCCTGGGGGGGGGGGGGGGCTCCCTGTCTTTCCCCCCCCCCCCTCGGGAAATGAGAATCTGCACCGCAAGCACAAACCTGCACCGCAGTGCTAGCGCGCCGATTGGAAACACATGCTCCTCTCTCAGGTCATAAACCCCCCCCCAGCTGCCAGGGCTGTTACTCCGCGTTCCTGCGACACTCAGCCCAGCAAACAGCCCCCCCCCCCTCCCCCCCACTCTCTCCCCGCCCAAACGCCCCCCTCCCCTTCTGTCCCTCCGTTCTGCTACCACTCAACCCCAATCTCTCTGCTGCACTGGAGGCTGGCCACATCTGCCTCCAAACCCACTGACGCAGCGTTTCTCAGATAGGGGGGGAGAGGGAGAAAAAAAAAAACTTCAATTATGTAGAAAGCCTTTCTGTAAATCTCTCTCTCTGGCAGGGGTGCTACATCTCTGTATGTCTGGCAGCCGAAGCTGGGAAGCAGGGGATTCTGGGAAAATAAGCACCTTTTTTTCTCCTCTCCGTCCAAAGCTCCAGAGGACGGAGGGAAGAAAGACACGGGCTCAGGAGATCGAGAATGTTCCTACTGATGTCTGTTTACCACTCGTAATGATACCCCACACACACAAACACACGCGTACACACGTACATATACACACACACGCGTACACACGTACATACACACACACACACACACACACACGTACACACACGTACACACACACACACACGCGTACACGCGTACACGTACATACACACACACACACACACATACACACGTACACACGTACATACACACACACACACACACATACACACGTACATATATACACACATGCATACACACGTACATACACACACACATGCATACACACGTACATACACACACACATGCATA
>NC_083762.1:75792682-75815182 GCF_963514075.1 Conger conger
CAGTCCTGCCCCGCTGCACACAGGAACAGAATCTGGGCTCGGAGGGATCCGGTGTCACCCGTCCCAGCTGGTCCGAGCGGGCCCAGGGGCCCAGAGAGGACCCCCCCCCCCCCCCGGCCCCGCCCCAGAGATCCTGCCGCAGGGACACATTCAGGGAAGCGGTGGGTCGGAGAGACGAAGGGGACGGAGAAGAGCAGGATGAGAACATGGCCGCTGACAGAGCCTCGCCGTCCGCTTTCCCCGCCCCATGGCCCTCTGGGAGTAATAACTGTGTGGCCTTCCTCCTCCCCCTCCCTCTTCCTCCCCCCCCACCCCCCCCCCCCCCCCCCCCCACACACACACACCACACACACGACTCAGCAGGCCGTGACAGATCCGCTCTCCTAGCCGCCCGCCCGCCAGCGTGTCACAGTGTCAGGGGCCTGGGAGCTGAAAGCGACCCCTCCGCACATCTCCCACTCCCGAAACCTCCCACTTCGACACACACACTTCGGGGAACGACAACAACAGGAAGTGACCCGGCACAGGGCATCGGCCTTTCAACAGGAAGTGACCCGGCGCTGGGCGTTAGTCATCCCCCCCCCCTCCCCCCGCCCCCCGGCAGGGTAATAAAAGAGCAGAGCGAGGTCAGAGGAGGAAGTACAACACCTCTTAAATTCAGCGCGTTATTATTCCCTGTGTCAATCCCGCTGCACCTGCGGCGGTCCCGCCGCCCGGAAAAACGTGGGAAGACCGCACGCTCCAGATGAAGGGACGAGCCGGAGAGGGAATTGTGGAGAGGAGATGGACACCTTCCTGCCGGTCAGGAAAATTCGCCCCCCCTCCTCCCTTTCTGACTGTGTTACAAGGAAGCTCGACCCCATGAGGGTGTTTGATGAGGATGTAACAACCGTCACCATGACACACCTGGGGTTTCACAAAGCAGGATTACTGAGTTAGCTGGATAACTGCGCAAGTTCAGTAAAAAATGGAACGAGTCTTTACTGCTCTCGATGCCTTGCTGAAAGGATGCACATCCTTCTCATTGTTATCCAGAACAGGGCACCGTGCTCTGAAAGCTGTCCCATCAACCACTGCACAGACATATGACCCCTGTGTGTGTGATTACATGTGGAGAGGAGACACTGACGAGGGCAGACACGTGCGCGCGCGCACACACACACACACACACACACAGTCACACACACACACACACACATGTGCGAGCATGCGTACACACACATACACACACACACACATGTGCGAGCGTGCGCACACACACACACACACACACACACATGTGCAAGTGTGCGTACACACACACACACACACACACACACACACACACACACACACGTTCTCTGTGCTTCTCAGGAATGCCACCCATAACACACTCCCATACCAACGAGACAGGAGCCCAGACGTTAGCCCTACTAGGGGAAACCCAATATCCAGCCCACTGTCCACCGCCCTATCTCCCGTTCACATATCCTTCTGTCTGTAGGAGCTGGAGCTGAAAGATGGTCTGAATCCGGGGTGCTGCTTGTCCCCTTGTGAAAATGACTCGAACTGAAACGCATCGCTAAATATCTGCCTGCACAACGTGTAAAACACAAACTGCGTCTGCTCATCTGGACAATCTGCAAGGCCAGGGAAATAACTGGAGTTTAATTAAGGCTCTACTCTCCTGCATCTATAATCTTGCTGCCTAAAAATAAGTCCACCTCAACAAGCATTTTAGTCTTATATTTAGCCAATGAGGAGAGACAGGGCATTGACTCATTTCAAGATTTGCCAGTAGGGTCAGAACATTTTCAAGCAAACAGAAACTAAAACAAGCTAATATTTTCCACCTGAGAGAGAGAGAGAATTTTTTTTCAAGTCACATTACAAGACTATGACACTTGTTAAGACCAGTAAACAGCAGTCTATGTGGGAGAGCCTCGGAATTCCGCGTGCCAACCGGAATCTTTCCCGCCTGCCAAGGGCTCAGCTCCCTCCGTTTCCACGGAGAGAGGAAGGATGGAGAGAGAGAGAGACAAGAGAGAGAGAGGGAGAGAGATGGAGAGAGAGAGAGAGGGAGAGGGATGGAGAGAGAGAGACAAGAGAGAGAGAGGGAGAGGGATGAGAGAGAGACGGAGAGAGAGAGGGAGAGGGATGGAGAGAGAGAGAGACGGAGAGAGAGAGAGAGAGAGAAGCCTGGCTCTCGCGGGAGGTGGCTGGCGGGCTGGCGGGCCGCAGGTGAAGATCCGGGCGGAGCGGTGATCACAGGGAGAGAGGGAGCCTCAGGAGGCTCAGTGGAGCGTCGCTCCCGGGCACGGGAACGCCGGTATTCCGAGCTGAGCCACGGGACCGGGAGGGAGAGAGGAGGGGAGCGCGGGGGGGCAGAGGAGGGGAAAGAGGAGGGGAGCGCGGGGGGGCCAGAGGCGCGCGGCGGTAATGTATTAGGAAAGGCTCAGAGGAAACAGCCGCGAGACACCGGCGTTTTTATTTCCTGTATCTGTCACACACAGGTAGGCGTGCTGCTGTGCCTCTGAGGACCGACCTGTCAGCCCAAAACACTCCTCTCCCGCCGCTGTGCACTCTACAGCAGGGCTGCCCGACCCTCCGGGGTCTACTGTCCTGTAGGTCTTCACTCCAACCCTAACACAACACACCTCAATCAACCCTCCCGGGGTCTACTGTCCTGTAGGTCTTCACTCCAACCGTAACTGAGCACACCTCATTCAACAGCTACAGCAGGGCTGCCCAACCCTCCCGGGGTCTACTGTCCAGTAGGTCTTCACTCCAACCCTAACACAACACACCTCAATCAACCCTCCCGGGGTCTACTGTCCTGTAGGTCTTCACTCCAACCGTAACTGAGCACACCTCATTCAACAGCTACAGCAGGGCTGCCCAACCCTCCCGGGGTGTCCAGTAGGTCTTCACTCCAACCCTAACACAACACACCTCAATCAACCCTCCCGGGGTCTACTGTCCTGTAGGTCTTCACTCCAACCGTAACTGAGCACACCTCAATCAACAGCTAGAGCAGGGCTGCCCAACCCTGTTCCTTTCCTACCAGCGCGTAGGTTTTCATTTTTCAGACCCTAATTTACACACCCGAATTGACAAACTGGCAACTTAAGGAGATCCCTTGCCGTTGAACGCGGTGTGCTTCGTTAGGGTTGGGGTGGAAACCTACAGGACGGTAGATCTCCAGGAACAGGGTTGGGCAGCCCTGCTCTAGCCGTTGAACGAGGCGTGCTTCGTTAGGGTTGGGGTGAAACCCTACAGGACGGTAGATCAGGTTTGCACGGCGCTGGCACCGCCGGAGCGGAGTGGGGCTTTGCTGCGCAGTCGACACGGCAGACACACTGTCTGCTGGGCGGATAAAGAGGTGGACTTAGCAGGGGGGAGGGGGGGAGATAGTGGCGAAAGCCGGGGGTATGTCCCACACCAGGGCCATCTGTCCTGTCTGCTCCCCCGTCCTGAAACCAGGACGGAAACCCTGCACCCTCGGCCGGTGCTGGGGGGGGGTTGGGGCAGCCTGTAGGCTATAGCCGAGTGGCTACGGTTCATGACTGGGTCCTGGGAGGCTGATGGTTTAAGCCCCGGTGTAGCCACAATAAGACCAGCTGTTGTGCCTTTGAGCAAGACCCTTAACCCCACATTGCTCCGGGGGGGGGGGGGGGGGGGGGGGGGATTGGCCCCTGTTTATCCTTTATCAACTGTAAGTGGCTTTGGATAATAGCGTCAGCTAAGTAACAGTAATGCAATGATTTTCCGATCCAAAGAGCTGACAAAGGAAGCAACCCTGGGCTTTTGGGAGTTTGAGTGACAGCTGGATGTGGAAGCCAGGATCAGTCCCTGACTCCTGCATCCCAAGGGCAGGAGAACTACATTACCCATACTCCCATCCTCTCTCTTACCAGGGGTCAGAGGTCATTCCCATTAACTGGCAGTGTTAACGTGAAGGGTCTGACTGCTCAGTTATTTTGATAAGGGCCACAGAGGTGGGCGGTGGAGGTGGGGACCAGGGATGTGGGTGATTTGAGTTTACCTGTCGAGGGCAGAAGTGGGGGGGGCTTTTGTCCTGTTTCCTGCTGCTCATATTCAGCACAGGCTGAATAATTTACACGTCAGACCGGCCGGGGGGGCATCGTGTTATGGCTGAACGCGTGGCCGGTGATTAAAAAATAATGACCCGGCCGCCTCCTCGTGACGGACAGATGTCACGCACACGCACACGCACACGCACAGGCACACGCACACGCACCCACACACACACACACACAAACACGCACGCACACGCACCCACACGCACCCACACGCACCCACACACACATACACACACACACACACACACACACACACACATACACACACACACACACACACACACACACACGCACCCACACACACATACACACACACACACACACACACACACACACACGGACACTGATAATGAACAGTGACATATCTCCTCCCCCCTGGGGAATAAATGCAAGAGCAGGACAGACAATCCGCATTCACCATAAATAATATTTATGTGACGCTGCCACAAAGCTTACAAAGCAAAGTGTGTGATACAATTTGTGTTTTTATGCTGGGGTGCTGAGCCCAGGTCTTTTTTTTTGGGGGGGGGGGGGGGTCACAGTTTGGCCCGGGGGGGCCAGGTGTCAAAGTGTCATTCTGAAAACAAGAGCAGGGAATTGAGTAAAGTCGTTATTTTTGGTGTGCTATGCCGCTCCATTGAGCAGATTTCTGTTCCAAGTTTTATGATACCAGGGGGATCATGTGGTCAACCATCGCACTTCTGCACAAGACATTATTCTCTATCTCTCTCTCTCTCTCTTCCCCATCTGCCACCTTCCTTATTTCTTTATCACTCTCCCAAACTATATTTCTTTTTCTCTCCTCTACCTTACTTCCTCCCTCTCTCTCTGTCTCCTCTTATCATCTTCTTTCTCTCTCCAGATGAAGATATCAGCAGTGGGAGCTGCTTCCAGTTGGCTGAGATCCAGGGCTATCTCTCAGAGGGGTGGGGGGAGGGACAGAGGAAGGGTGTTTTGTAGGGGGGTGTGGGGGGGGGGGGGGAAGGAGTATATCTACAATGAAATCAGAAAATGCCAGGGGCTTTCCATTTCAGACACCGCACACCAGAAGACTCCCCTCCCCGATCACAACACCAGCCCCTGTAGGATCCATGGCCTGGTCTCAGCCCCTACCCATGATGCAACGGTACAGTGCCACTCCGTAGCTGTCAGAACCAGTGAAGAACGACAGCACCCCCCGCCCCAGTCTCTGTGACAGCAGAAAGAGGAAGTGCGTTTGGGGGGGAGGGGGTATAACCGCTGTTTCCCCCCGCTCATGGAGTCAGAGATTTGTGTGGGGAACTGCGGGGAGGAAATCTGAGTTATCAACAGACTCCAGCGCCTCTTCCCCCGGTCCGGGCGCGAGACTGAGCGAGGCTCTTTCGGTAAACAGACGCCCGCGCGTCCGAGCGTGGGAGCGAGACGGACCGTTTCGGCGGACCAACATCCGTCACGGTTTCTCAAATAAACCGCCTCGCGTGACAATGAGCAGGACACGAGCGCACCGGCGTGTCACAGAGGAACGTGTTTACTGTGAGCGAGACCAGGCTCTGCTGGTCCCAGCACTGCGAGCGTCACACCAGTCAAAGAGGAGTCCACTCCACACTGTTTTTATCACGCATCCTTTCAACACAGTTCAAGCCCAATGGAGACGGATTACAGTATCACAGTCAGTTACGTAATTATTTTGGATTCACTCACTTTTCTGGGCTCAATTGATCTTGCCTGGCACAGTTGAGCCAACCAAGAGGACCAGAAGGTGGGGTTTGCCCTTTTTGAGAGTATTTCAATGGTTCCAAAACACCAGATAAGCTCGCTAAAGTGTAGGAAAGTATTTGAATCATCAAAAATAATTACGCCTTTTTTTTTCACCTTAAATCCTCCCAATATTTTCTGCTGGAGAGAAAAAAGTAAGATCTTGAGCCTTGAGACTAAAATGCTTGTTAAGGCAGTCACTTTCTGCAGTGTAGAACTGAAACAGTTATGCACTGTGAATAATCGCTTCTCCCTGCTTCCAAATTGACTTGCAGTATTTCAGGATTCCTGTCAAAACTTTATGCGCTTTGACATCCACACAAATAAATACTTTCTTTTTTTTTTTTTGCTCTGAAAACAATATTTGTGAGAAAAAATATGAGGCAATTTGTTGTTTTAGGCCGACTGAGTCTTTAGAGATTGGCTGGTAGGATGGAGAGAGAGAGAGAGAGGGGGAGGGAGGGAGAAAGAAAGCGGGGGAGAGAGAAAGGGAGAGAGAGAGGGAGAGTGAGAGAGTGGGGGAGGGAGATAGAGAGAGAGAAAGAGTGGGGGAGGGGGAAAGGGAGAGAAAGAGAGAGAGGGAGAGTGAGAGGGAGAGATAGAGTGGGGGAGGGAGAAAGGGAGAGAAAGAGAGAGAGAGAGAAAGAGTGGGGGAGGGAGAAAGGGAGAGAGAGAGAGAGGGAGATAGAGAAAGAGTGGGGGAGGGAGAAAGGGAGAGAGAGAGAGAGAGAGCAGTGAGTGTACCCTCCCTGAGCTCACACTGCAGCAGTGGAGAGTGTGATAGAGAGGCTGAACGTGACGGGCCTCCAGAAACAGCAGCGCTGATGGGAGCGGGGCGGGGTCTGATTTACTGAGGTGCGGGACAGGTGCTCTCTCTCTCTCTCTCTCTCTCTCCCTCTCTCTCACTCTCCCTCTCTCCCTCTCTCTCTGTCTCTCTCTCTCTCTCTCTCTCTCTCTCCCTCTGTCTCTCTCTCTCTCTCTCTCTCCCAGCTCGGCCGAGTACGAGACGGATGAGCCACCACTCAGTCCCGCCGACAGCGTCCGGGAACGCCGGAACGCTGACTCCGACGTTCCCAACCCCATTCCCGCACTGACATCACCGCTCTGACGCCCCCCCCCCCCGCCACGGGCCACCGCCCACCCACCCGCCATCCCAGCATCCTCTCCTCTCCCCTCACCGTACGCCCGCGATTTTGATTTCCCTCTCTCTCTCCCTCTCTCTCTCCCTCTCTCCCTCTCTCTCTCTCCCTCTCTCCCTCTCTCTCTCTCTCTCTGTCCCTCTCTCTCTCTCTCGCTCGGTCTCGCTCGTCCGAACCTGTCGCCACGGCAGCTCGCAAACAGGAAGTGGCGAGGCACCTGCGAACGCAGGAGGAAGAGGACCTCCCACCGGGACGTCCCATCCGCCCCAACCCCCTCACACCTCCCCCCCCCGGCCCCCCGCCCCCCGACCCCCGGCCCCACCCGCCCGGTCCAGATCCCGCCGGATCAGCGCTTTTCTGCTCGGAACAACCTTCACCCGCGCGCAGCACCCATAAATATCCCGGACGAGGCTGACTGATGCAGGAGGACACGGCTCTGTATCCCCCTGTCAGACCTCGCACGTCTGAGACACACGCGTCCGCTGCCGGTCCTCACTCCCGTTCTCTATCCAGAACACGACCCGTCAGCGTTATGCGCGCTTCTGGAAACCCCCGCGACCACGTGACCCGTAAAGGTGAAAAAGCAGCGACTCTCCGTTGTTTTTTACTCGTTTTGCGCTTTTCACAGAAGGCCGTCACAAAGACGCTCTACAGGGTAACGGAGAGGAAGAACAAAATGGGGGAGATCCCAGCCCTGAGCCCCTAAACAGCAAGAGCTAAAAAAAACTCCCGAGTGTGGAGAAAAGCCTCAACCCTCACCTTTCCCTTTGGCTGGTCTATGAAGAGAAAACATCACTCAGAAATGGGGGGGGCCCGTGTATAAAAAGGGCAGTAATTCCTACACAGATCACTGGATGTGGATCGAATTAAAGACGACAGCCAGCACTCTCCCCACATAGGTTCATTTCACATCCACTGTGCTGGAGTACAGAGCCAAAAGAGCGGAAATCGTGCCAAAACTGTCCAAATACTTACGGACCGCACTGCACATCCATCTGGAAACAGGGGCGATAAACAGGCATAATTCATACGTGTCTCCCATGACGGTCTGTATCAATATTAATAAATCTGAAATGTAATAAAACCCCATTAATACAGTGGGCTTAAGAAGGGGGGGCGGGTTCAGCCCAAGAGCTGAATTTACTGTGAGATTAAGAGACAGCTCTGGTCAGCAGGGGGTCTGAATAGAGACATTAACCAGGCCTGTCGGTCACGTGTATGCCAGTTGGGCGGGGGGGGGGCTTTAAAATTCAACGTTGTTGTTTTTCTCTTCCCATCGCAAATCACCGTGCCCCCTTTACTCCATTTCCACCCCAGAAGCGATGAGATTTGCCAGTAATTTGTGGGATTTTAATGGAGACAGGAGAGATTAGGGGGTCAGTGCACCCCCCTCCCCCCCCGCCCCCTGTGGAGTCTACTGCCCCCTCAATCACATCATGCATTCCAGCCCTCCCTCTCAGTCTTCCTCATCTCAATCCCATGATCCTCTTCTCCAGCCTAAGCCTTCCCTTCCCGTCCTCTGCAGCCTCCGTTTCTCTCCTGGGCTCAGAGTGGAGGATTGTGGGAAGGCGCCCAAAGGCGGATCTTCCTCTACTCTATCCCATGATCCTCCATTCACCCCCCCCCACCCCCACCCCCACCCCCACCGTTTTCCCTCCCGTCTGTAGCCTCTGTTACTCATCTCCCGGCTCTGGAGTGGAGGATTGTGGGGAAAACCGGCCCAAAGGTCTCCCCTCCACGCCTCAGATCAGAAGCAGTCGCCGTAAAATCTCCCGGCAGGCTCAGCGGCGGCGGCACTCGCGGACGGACGGAGACGGTCACGGCCCAGCGCGGAAACACGCGTGTAGAGAAGTGAGGAGAAGCGAAAACCGTGACCGGACTCAGATTGCCAAACCAGGAGGCCGTCCCACACACCGTCCCCCCCCCACCCCCCAAACCCCCCCACTACCCCAGGGTGCGCTCACAGCTCTATTACCCAAACAGCGTGTCTGAGAGACGAGCCCCAGACAGGCTCCCACGCCCCCGTGTGTGCGGCCCGGCCCAAACAGGTGACCGTGACAGGCGGACACAGCCATGATGGATAGCGCAGGTAGATAAGAGGACACAAACAAAGGGCCTCTGTGCTTCCTGCTCTCCCCCTGTCCCTGCCAGAAGCAGAGGGTAAACAGCCCCCCTCCCCCCAGCCCCGGACACCCCCCCCCGGTCCTCAGCCCCTACCTTGTGGTTCTTGCCGTGCCGGTAGATCATCCAGTCCTCCCCGTTGGTGCTGACCTCCAGCTTGAAGGTGGTTACGTAGTAGGACTTCTGCGTCTCCTTGGAGACGGCGCCCTGGGTGGCGATGCCCGTCAGGACCTTGAGGAAGTTCAGATCCACCTGAGAGAGGGAGGGAGGGAGGGAGGGAGGGAGGGAGAGAGGTTATTTATTAGTATTAGTGTTTGTTATCTGATGCTTCACGTGTTCCCCGCCAGGCGCCTCCACATTTAGACGGGGCGGGCGCAGCTGAGATGGTGGAGCTTCACTGGCATGTGAGTGGCAGTCCAGAGGAGAGTGTCTGTTTGCCTGCTGTGTCATATAAACACCAAGGTGAAAACACACACAGCTCCTGGTGTCTGTCAGAGAGACAGGTGCACCACTTATGTTTCTGTTGGATGCACCCATCATCCAACAGAAACATACACACTCACACACACACACACACACAGATATAAACACACACACCCTCACACGAAAGGCACCTTGACATAAAGATCGATAGTACAGAAGACCGCTGCTAACTATTTTATTCCCTGGAAGGACCCTCATCAATCACATGGCAGTTACCATCACAGTGGCCCTGCCGCATCATCAGCTGCGCACGGAGAACAAGTGTGTGCCGCATCATCAGACTGCGCCCTGAGAACAGGACCATGTCGCATCATCAGGCTGCGCCCAGAGAACAAGAGTGTGCCGCATCATCAGGCTGCGCCCAGAGAACAAGAGTGTGCCACATCATCAGACTGCGCCCAGAGAACAGGACCATGTCGCATCATCAGGCTGTGCCCAGAGGACAAGAGTGTGCTGCATCATCAGACTGCGCCCAGAGAACAGGACCATGCCTCATCATCAGGCTGCGCCCGGAGACCAGAGCATGCGGAGGACAGATTTGGCTGTAACATCCCAGCTGCACGAGTCAGAGTGCTCAGCAGAGGGTTGTTCAACACTGCGCTCTCTGTCCGTGACGGATGGCGGCGTGGAGAGGGGAGGAGGGGAGGGCGAGGAGATTGTGAATTCTGAGTATTCCCCACGTCCAGGAGCGTAATGGGCCGTGAGAACCCTCTGCCTGTCTCTGACAGAGCGAGGCTGACGTCTTATCTACAGGTCAGGGCCGCACACTTAGACCAAAGACCAGCGTCTGCCCACTGCTGGGGCACTGCAAAAATGATGAATGAATGAACATGTGCAAACAAACACACACACACACATGCACACGCACACGCACACACACACACACACACACAGACACACACACGCACACGCACACACACATACATACATACATATACACATATACACACATACATACACCACACACACACATACATACACACACACACACACACACACACATACACTACACACACACATACACACACGCACATGCGCACACACACACACAGACACACACACGCACACACAAACATATACACACAAACATAAACCACAAACACACGCGCGCGTACACACACACACACAGACACACATGCACACACACACATATACATACATACATACACACACACACACACGCACACGCAAATACACACATGCACACACACACACAGACACACACACGCACACACACACATACATACACACACGCAGACACATTCACAGACACACAGACACACACACGCACACACACACGCACATACACACATGCACACACGCAAGCACACACACACACACACACACACACACAGGCATACACACACACGCACACACAGTCACACTAACTAGGCTGACGGGTTAGCCCCGTGGCATTCTGGCATGCAGAGCAGCTGCTAGCGAAGATGGTGCCATCGGCATCTCAGCCTGTGGAGTGTGTGTGTGCTTGTGTGTGTGCGCGTGCGTGTGTGTGTGTGTTTGGGGGAGCGATGCGAGGGGCCCCCTCTCCAAGGCGCTAACACGGGACAACAGCTGGCCCCTGGCAGGTATGCTGTGACCGCAGAACTGCTGACCACACAGCCGGGGAAAAACACACAAACAGGAACCCGGCCGCGAGCTAGCGGTTAGCGCCGTTAGCGCTGAAGGTTCCTCTGCTGCACTCGCTACACCTCGTGACACTTCCTGTCACTTCCTGTCACGTCATGCCTGATCACTGCCGGGGGTATTAACCTGGGGGAGCATTAACTCTCCCTGCCCCCACCCCCTCCCAACTGCGTCTCACCCTATGAGCCCTTCAGCCTCATATAAAGAGCTCTGACCGCCTACAATTCAAACCATTTCCTGCCATGAGCTGGTCAAAGCCCTTGCTATTATGTGGCATTCCATTTCTCCCGTACATAAATGCTGGTACATGGTTATGCAACGGGGCTCTTCAGTATGGAGTTGTGGTAGACTTCCGTTTTGCTTACATGTATAAAATATATTTTCAGGGCCTTTTCGGTAGTACTCATCGACTCTGGCACTGTTGTCGCGATTCGAAATCAGCATGTGGACAAAGACAGTTACACCACCGAGACACCATTTTGAACAGGGTACACCACCGAGACACCATTTTGAACAGGGTAGACCACTGAGATGCCATGTCTTGCTCTCCATCTCAGACTTCTCAGAACCTGCCGTAGACCCTGGGACCGCAGCCAATGGGCAGACAGGTCAGGTGAGCGATGGTGGGAGGGGCTCCGTTGCTCAGGTGAGGGCACGGGTCCACCTGCAGGTACCTCAGTTGAGGACAGGGACCCTGCGGGTACCTCAGGTGAGGACAGGGGCCCTGCAGGTACCTCAGGTGAGGACAGGGGCCCTGCATGTACCTCAGGTGAGGACAGGGGTCCACCTGTAGGTACCTCAGGTGAGGACAGGGGCCCTGCGGGTACCTCAGGTGAGGACAGGGGCCCTGCAGGTACCTCAGGTGAGGACAGGGGCCCTGCGGGTACCTCAGGTGAGGACAGGGGCCCTGCGGGTACCTCAGGTGAGGACAGGGGCCTACCTGCAGGTACTCCTTGTTGCTGTCCTCGCTGGGGGTCCAGCCGTTGTCGTCGTTGTTGAGCCGCGCCTGGCGCGGGGACCAGCGGCCGTCGTAGAAGGACGAGGAGGCCGAGATCTGGTCGTCCGAGATGCGGGCGAACTCCATGCCCAGCGCGCTGCTGCAGTGGAAGTCTGGGAGAGCAGAGAGACCAGGGACACGCGCGTCAGGTTGAATAACCGTTTTATATTTATGCGCAAAGAAGCTACAGGTTATACTGACGGTTACAAAAGTAACATCAATTTTCGCATATTTTTCCAGGGCGAAGTTCTTCTTTTGAGGAGGCAGAGAAGCAGAGAAACAAGAGTGAGAGAGACAGAGTATGAGAGAGAGGAAGAGAGAGAGAGATACAGGGACACAGTAGGGGAGACAGAGAACCAGAGAGTGAGAGTGAAAGAGAGAGGAGGTAGAGAGAGAGAGAAAGAGAGAGGAGGTAGAGAGAGAGAGAGAAAGAGAGAGGGGAGGGGTGAGAGAGAGAGGGATAGAGAGAGGGACAGAGAGAGAGGGGCTGAGAGAGATAGAGGGAGGGAGAGAGAGAGGGACAGAGAGAGGGGCTGAGAGAGGTAGAGGGAGGGAGAGAGAGAGGGATGGAGAGAGGGTGGGACAGAAAGAGAGGGGGTGAGAGGGACAGAGAGAGAGGGACAGTGAGAGGGTGGGACAGAGAGGGGGTGAGAGAGATAGAGGGAGGGAGAGAGAGAGGGTGGGGCAGTACTCACTGTCGCTGACCTCCCGCTGGGTCATGTTGTAGCGGGCGGAGAAGCCGTCCTTGGCCACGGCCATGTCCGTGTGGAACGTGAGGGACAGGAGCCCCGTGGAGGACAGGATCTCCGGCGGGATCTTAGTGCCGCAGTATCGTCCAATCAGAGGGCCCACTGCCAACACACAGCGCAACGCACTTCAGAACGCACAATGAAGCTGAGAGTGAACCTCAGACCACTTATCACAGTGAACATTAAGAGAGAACCATAGAATAAACCAGAGTGAACCTCGGAACAAACCAGCACATATCACAATGAACTTTAAGAGCAAATCTGAGAATAAACCATACCTCAATTGAACTCAATTCAAGCGCGCTTTACAGAAGACTGTCACAAAGAGTAAGAGAAGTGCAATACCAGACCTGAATCTCCAAATAGCGAGCTTGTGAGATTTAAAAAAAACATCCCCAGGAAGAAAAACCCTCAAACAATGGCAAGAAAAATGTGACGGTATCTCATGAATGAACCTGCTCACCATGAACGAGCAAATCGTCCAATGAACTTTAAGAGTGAACCATAGAATAAACCATAGAGTGAAACTCTGAAGGAACTGCGGAGCACATCACACAGTGAACTCTAAAGTCTGATTCATACAACTTCGCTCAACCCTTTGCGACAAGTGTCGAATGGCAACAATGACAATGACAGTCATACTCGGACAGGATCGACCAGATGGAACAGCCAAAGTCATTACCATGGAAGAGTCTTGTTTTTCAAAAAAAACGTTAACTGTAAACTGGCAGGAGTTTGACGTCTCATTACCATAGAGACAATAGAACCCTCATCGCAGACCTACATCGCAAGTATAATGCAAAACGTCATGCGAAAAACGTCCTTGCCACACTTGTTGTGCGACAACGTATATAAATCAGGCCGAGAGAGTGAACCACAGAACAAACCATGGGCATGAACCTCGGGAATGAACTCCAGACAGAGTGAACTCACCACCCCAGCCCCAAAGCACCACCACCGCGCTTCTCGAAGATTCATCCCCCCTCAGACACAGTAAACCCACCACCCCAGCCCCAAAGCACCACCACGTTTCTAGAACATTCATCCTCCCTCAGACACAGAAAACCCACCACCCCAGCCCCAAAGCCCCCCTACGTTTCTAGAAGATTCTTCCCCCCTCAGACACAGAAAACCCACCACCCCAGCCCCAAAGCCCCCCCCCACGTTTCTAGAAGATTCATCCTCCCTCAGACGCAGTAAACCCACCACCCCAACTCCAAAACCCCCCACGTTTCTAGAAGATTCATCCTCCCTCAGACACAGAAAACCCACCACCCCAGCCCCAAAGCCCCCCTACGTTTCTAGAACATTCATCCTCCCTCAGACGCGGGCCAGCCGGCCGGTCGGGCCGTTAATAGGATAAGTCGTGGGCCGGCGACAGACGGCGGCTCGGGGCTCAGACGGCGGGCTTTCGACGGCCGCTGGCTGGGGACCCGGGCCACGCAGGGGCCGGGTCGTCTCTCCCAGCAGAGAGACATGATAAGTGGTTTAGTCTCGATAATAACCCCCCGCCCCCTCCCGCCGCTTCCCGTTTCCATTCCGCCCGGCTCTCTGGATTAGACGCGGTCTCCCGGAGCTCGGCGTGATCGATGCGTTCGGCTTTAATCGGCGTTTGTTTGTGTGATTTAAGATTCGGTCGGCGGGCTGTGTCGCGGGGCAGCGGGGCCGGCCCGGGCGGTTTTATGCACTCTTCGGCATCCCTCGCCCTCTCAGCGACGCTAAAGAAGGGATGGAGTGGCCGGGGATCGATCGCCGGCATTGATTTTTCTTCTTCTTTTGGGGAGTGGAGGGTACTTGAGACTCTTGAACAATGGCGGAAATAAACCGTCTTTATTGATGGGTACTCGAAGGTTTCGCATATATCAGGAACGCGGCCCAGAGATAAACCCAGGAAAGCCCCATAAAACATCTTCAGCGCCTTCTACCCCCAGGGACCTCCTGTTTCTATTTTGAAGGGATATTTCTATATCCCTGCATTATGTAACTCACGTCAAGGGTCTTGTTTCTGCAATACATCTGTCTGAGTTGTTCGGACACGGCTACACGATCCCGATTTTCCGTCTGTGATTCCCTGCTGGTTTTCCCTGCTTTCAGGAAACACGAAGGAAGCACTTCCTCGGATGAAGGGCGAGGACCGCCGCAAAGCACCATGGGAAACCTTGAGCGTCGTAACCGAAAAAGACAAAAATAAGGCGGCAGAAGCCCAAAGGCTTCTAGATGACATCATGTATTCCCCGCATGAAAAGGGCACAGACTAGGGAAGGGGAAAGCCTTTCTTTAACTTTGAAAATGTACAGAGAGAGAGAGAGAAAGAGAGGGAGGGAGAGAGAGAGAGAGGGAGAGAGGGAGGGGGAGAGAGAGAGAGGGAGAGAGAGAAAGGGAGAAAGAGAAAGGGAGGGAGGGGGAGAGAGAGAGGGAGAGGGAGGGAGAGAGAAAGGGAGAAAGAGAAAGGGAGGGAGAGAGAGAGAGAGAGAAAGGGAGAAAGAGGGAGGGGGGGGAGGGAGAGAGAGAGAGAAAGGGAGAAAGAGAAAGGGAGGGAGGGAGAGAGGTAGAGAGGGAGAAAGGGAGGCGGAGAGAGAGAGAGGGAGAGAAAGGGAGAGGTAGAGAGGGAGAAAGGGAGAGGTAGAGAGGGAGAAAGGGAGAGGGGGGGACTGAGTCACTGAGCGTCACTGAGACGCTGGTTATGAGGTCCAGGGTGGAAGCGTGCTCTCCACAGGCAGCTTTAGTGTGACAGATGCGGGAGAGGGTGCTTCAGTGCGCTGTTCACCAGACGCGGATTAAGCCCCAGCGCTGTATTATTCACGCCCTATTTTTACTCTCTGATAAAGGTTAAAGCTGCTGCTGCTCCTGGTGCCGCTACCCACCTCCTCCACCAACCCACCTCCCCTCCTCCTCCTCCACCACCTCCTCCTCCGTGGAATAATAGGGGAGCTTTGGCTTCTCGGCCCGGCTGGCGAGATACGAGAGGGAGGGAGAGCACCCCTTGGCTGTTCTTTCATCTTCCTGCGCGCCGCGCCGAAAATAGCCGCCACGTAAAATTATTATTAATTATTGGGGGCCTGGGCCCCTGCTACCTGAAAAATCACTGTGCGCACGTTCACTGTGATTTACACAACAACAACGACGACGACGAAGTGAGATAATGACTCTGTGTGATATCCCTGCCTCACAACTCACAGTGCGGTTGGTTCATAACAACAGAACATATCGTTGAGCCTAGTTCGACTCGGAAAGTTAACCCTTGTGTAGTCTCAACATTCTGCATACTCCCCTTGCCCTGAGGGTCAAAAATGACCCGCCCTCACTAAACCCCTAAAATAAAGCAGCTTAATTGAATTTTAAACCCCAAATCTATTTTGCATGAAGAAACAACCTGTCGCTCATCACAAACTTTGTCATCAAATTTCAAGTTGAAAAAATACCATTTAAGGGGTTTTCTCTGCTGTCGAACATAGAGGCGGGTCATTGTTGACCCCTTAAGACGACACAACGGTTAACCCGGGTACGATGTTCACGAACACGTCTTGCGTCCGATTTGACAAAATGGCGGCCTTCCTCACCCTGCGGGATGCCGTCCCACACCTCCAGCCAGTCGTACTTGCAGTCGCCCTCGCCCACCATCAGGGGATCGTTCTCCAGGTCGAAGGTGAGGAAGGTGAGGGTGACGTCCATGCGGGGCGGCACGATGATGATGAAGGTGCACTCCAGGTTGTGGGGGTATTTGTCGGGGAAGCCCGGCGACTCGATCACGCCCGACAGGCTGGTGAAGTTTCGGGAGCAGAAGTCCGAACCTGGGTGTCCGGAAAACAGACATGACATTACATGACATTACATTACATGACATGACATGACATTACACTGCATGACATTACATTATATTATATTACATTACACTACACTACACTACATTACACTACACTACATTACATTACATTACATTGCAGGCGTTTGGTAGACACTCTTATCCAGACCGACGTACAACAAAGTGCAAATCAGAACCAGGGATAAGTGCGCTGAAAACCCTAGAGGGAAGTGCAGTTGGCAGTTCAAGTTCAGTTCAGGTTCTAGTAGTGACCACAAACGCAGATAAGAACTAGCACCCTGTGGATTAATCTGTTCAGAACAAACAAACGGAAGCAGCAATAAGACTGACTCTGCAAATATAACACAAGCGAAAACAAAACAGGTATACATGAGTGCGATAGCTACGATAAGCGAATGTAATTAAGGATCACAGGCAGGTAGGGAGGGAGGGGTGGGGAGAGGTGACCGCGTAGTGAGAGGAACCCTCGTGAGAATGCGACGTTTCTATGGCGAAAGATCGCCGAAACATCAGCAAAAACGTCAAGCATTCCCATAAACACCCAGCCACGCCACACCCCAGCGACATTTGATTGCAAACGGAAGTTTTCCAGCCGACCAGGACTTAGTCCAGACGATATCCAGGTGAAGCTACGTTGCGGTGAGTCGTTTTGTGACAAAACCGTTCTCCTCGCTCACCAATAGGGGTGCCGCTGTAGCGCGAGGGTCCCCGCGCAGACGCAATGCACCCTGGGATGGCGGTGCCTCGACGTGCCTGAGACCCGGACAGCCGGAACAGGCTGCTGAGGCTCATTAGCGTAGCGCCGACGCCAGAGGCTGGGAAAAACCCAGCGCGCGCTAACGACGCTAATGCTCATCACGGCACGCTCACAACGTCTGGGAAACAAACGCCGGTTCCCCTTTTAGAAAGCACGTTCGGCGCCCTCTGTGTGATTTATTCAGCCGTGCTCCCACCTCTGTGCAGACTCCACCACGCTGAGTGACTGCCGGAGCATCATTAATAAAACAATAATAATATCTGGATGTTTTATTCGCGGCGGCCACTAAATGCGGAGGCGCCCTGCCATTAACTGGCCAACTATTGCCACCTATCGCCCCCCCCCCAATGCATGCTGGGATAGGCTGACCCCGACCAGAAATAAGGGGTTAGATAATGGTTGCATAATATCTGGATATCATTTTCGTTCGTGGCGGGCGCTGAGGAATCATGGGTAGCCTGCAGGGGTGTGACGGTTCAAAGGGAGCCGGCCTTGGTCCATGTTGCGTTCTTTGTGCGGTTTGTCACGGCGGATCTGTCCGTCAGCGTGACATGAACAGGGTGTTCCCGAAAAGTCCAGCTGTCCGCAGATGGAGCTCACGAACGCCGCGGTGACTGAGGTACATAGGGGCAGTAACGCGACGTTCTGCCCAATATTCCGGCAGCTCTTGACAATTCAGCTCCGAAGATATTATCACCACCACCCCCCCTTCTGTCACCTGACCACCTCACCGCAAAAAAAACGCTGTCTTAACATGCGTTTTTAGTCTTGTAATAAGACTTACAGTCTTATTTTTTATTCTCTGAAGTGGAAAATATTAGCTTGTTTTAAGATACTGTTTGCTTGACAAGTGAAATTCTCTCACCCCACAGGGAAATGTTGAAATGAGTCAAACTTTCTCACCTTTGTTTTTTTTGTCTCATTTAGCAAAAAATGTAACAGAAATAAGATTACAAGACTAATATACTTGTTAAGACTGACTTATTTGAGGGTTTTTTTTTGCCGTGTTCCGCAGACTCTCCCCAACCCCCAGCCCTCCCTCGGTCGATGACGTCAGAGACAAATAATCGAAAAAATAAAAACAGGAGAGGGGGCTTTAGCCTGCCGCTGACGGAGCCGCTGTCGAGTCGGCGGGCCGGAGGAAACGATAAATAACCCTGCAGAGAGTCTCCGCGGCGCGTGTTTGTACGAGCGCCGAGCGGGAGAAAGGACCACCGTGCGTCTCGTTTAATGTTCCGGCCTCCTCCGGAGCCCCACAGCCTCTGATCCATATTTCACGCTGCTGCTCGTATTCAACGTTTTTTTCAGATTTTTTGTTTGTGTTTTTTTTTTTGCCGGGTAAACAATGTAAAGTGGGCCACGGTGCGCGGTACCGAGGCTGACGGATCCAAGCCGACACATCTGGAGGACCACAGCCGTCCCGGCATCCCACCGCTCATCAAATATGCAAATGCAGAGGAAGAGGTAGACGGGAGCGTTCACCTTGAGCTCCTGTTTTAACATCGAGGCTGCGACCGCTCTACCCACGCACAGGAAAACAAGCACACGCACGCACACACACGATACACGCACACAACACGCACAAATGCACACGCACACACACGACACACGCACACAACACGCACAAATGCACAATCACCTACAGTATCTGCATGTGTACACACACACACACACACACACACATAATTGCATGTCTACACACATAGACACACACACATACACGACACACACACAAATGCACTCACATATGTGCATGTGTACAGACACACACACATGCACACACACACGTGCACACTCATATCTGCATGTGTATAAACACACAAACGCACACACACACAAGTGCACTCACATATTTGCACCGGTACAGACACACACACACACACACACACACACACACACACACACACACACACACCAGGACAGAAGTGTCAGCCAGGTAAAGGACAGCTTAATTTTCCCCAGCGTAGGAATGCGGTCCAGAGGAACATGGCTGTGTGCTGTTGACAGGGTCTGGAATTGGCAGTGCGGAAAGGAGGGAGGGGGGCAGCATACGCCGGGATCAAAGAACAAAACAGCCGGTAATCTTCAACTCTCCAACGCTCCCCTCTTAAATAACTCTGATCCCTTAACTATTTATACTGCGCCCTCATCCACCAGCTGCTACCATGGTTACGCCGTTGCCCCGGCTCCTCCTCCGGACCCTGCTGGGTCTAATCAACTGCGAGTCGCTTTGGATGAAAGCCGACAGAGTCCAAGCGGACCAAAGCAAAATATTTCCAGGCATCAACTGCAAAGCGCTTTGGATAAAAGTGATATTTAGATGCAGTCCATTCAGCATTCACCCCCCGCCCCCCAACACACACACACACACACACACACTGACACTGACACTGATACGATCCCCACATGTTTGCTGTGTTCGTGTTTCCCTTCCGTTTCCTGTACACAGCTATGCTGGGACACCAGTAAGCCAAGACCGCCATAAATTTTCCAAGAACTAAAAATAGGGGGGTGGAGGACTGGCCAGTTAGACAGGCGACAGCATGAACACCCCCCCCACCCCACCCCCACCCCCCCGAGGGTTAAATGAGAGGCACTGACCCCCCAGCAGTGATGAGACGGGGCCTCAGGCCGCCACTGGGAGTCAGTGAGGGGGGGGCGCTCCAAAAAGCTCCGTCTCTCCGAAATAAAGTGACAGTGGAGGGACATTTTTGTTCCTCGAGGATCAAATTTCACGACTGTGCCCTGGAAGCACAGTAATGTTCCCTTTGGGTTACATTACATCGCAGCTATTCAGTTGACGCTCCTATCGAAAGCGATTTACAGTTGATTAGACTAAGCAGGGGCCAATCCCCCCTGGAGCAATCAAGGGCCCAGCGGCTGTGGCTGCACTGGGGCTTGAACCACCAACCTTCTGGGTTCCAGTCAAGCACACTAGGCAAAAAAGGTACATAGATATTTCTGGCTAGGGGTACAGTTTCAGGTACCACCCCAGGGACAAGCTTTGGCACCTTTCTAAGCACTTTTACCTTCATTTCTGAGAGTGTCCCGCTCACAGACTCAGCATTAGCAATGTCACCCCCACCCCCCTCCCTCACCACCTAGTATCCGGGTGACAGGTCGTGTCTTCATTAGACACAGGGAGGAGCACACAGGAGCACACAGGAGCACACAGGAGCACACAGGAGTGCAGAGGAGCGTGGAGGAGCACACAGAAGCACACAGGAGCACACAGGAGCACATAGGAGCATGCAGGAGCGTGGAGGAGCGTGGAGGTGCACGCAGGAGCATGGAGGAGCACACAGGAGCGCTGCTGAAAAAGAGCAGCTCCCCCACTCTGCCCGCGCCCCGCCCACACACGGATATAAATACGGCGCTGGCGCTACGCGCTCTCTGCGGTGATGAGCCCCACGCAGCCCTGCCTCTGCGAGAGGAGGCTTCCAGCGGCACTGCTAAACAACACTCACAATGAGACTCAAGACTCACCCCCCCATTGAAAATTATTTTGTCTTATTTAGCAAAAATATATAAATAATACTATGAGTCTAAATATAAGTCTTAATTAAATACGTGCTAAAGTTGTCCTATTATTTGGTATTTGCGGTGCAGGTCTGGTGGTGTACCGCACACGTAGCCACAGCGCTAACGCGGCTCGCGCTAGTCCCCGGCCGTGTGCCAGACTGAGCGCGTGCAGGGCGGGACGGGCAGACTGAGGGAGAGCGTGCGGGGCGGGACGGCCCAGATGGCGGGGGTGCGTGCCGGCTCCCGTCCCCGGGTCAAAGAGCACGGAAAGCGGGTTAAGGCGTCTCGCCTGCGAGCGTTAGCCTAATTCCCCCAGCCAGAGTGCGTGTGTGGGGCGGCCATCTTCCCACGCCACGACCCCCCGCTGCCTCCGCGTGCCGACCGTGTGTGAACGGGAGCACGTGTGTGTGTGTGTGTGTGTGTGTGTGTGTGTGTGTGTGAATGGGAGCACGTGTGTGTGTGTGTGTGTCTGTGTGTGTGTGTGTGAATGGGAGCACGTGTGTGTGTACGCATGATGGAGCCTGGCCCTTTTACTACTGTTACTACTCATTACTTCAGCGTTAGTGAACACACCAAAAACATGCCGTCCCCGGATTCACCCCCCGCGGCGCCAGACACACACCCCCCCCCCCCCCCCCTCCCCCCCGACCCTCCACACGCTCGGCACCGCGCCCTGATTGGCCGAGAGGCCTTCACTCACAGGGAGCTGACGCGAGACGCCGCGGCGGGTTGCTGGGGAGAAACAGGGGTCCGAAACGAGAAGCTCGGCCGGGCGGGGGCCGTCTCCCGCGTGCGGGACGGGAATAGGGTCTGCTCTCCATCTCTGCCGTGCCACGTCCCTCTCCCTCCCCTCCATAACCAGCCCCGCACGATCGCCCCTGCATTTGTGCACGTCTGATGCCCTTCCCAACCACGCTAACCTTCTCTGATTTTTCATTTTATTATTATTTTTTTTACATGTATTCTGGACCCTTTTAACCACAGAACTCCACTTCTTCCAATTGCCGGTTCAGTGATTGTGACATCAGCATTGACACTAGAAACCGTGTTCTAGAACCAATTCCTGAATTCCAAAAATAAAACATTCCAGAAAAAAACCTTACTTCTCAAATAGCTGAAAAAAAAAAATGATAGTGTACTGGCATTTACGAGTTTAAAACTGGGATGCTTTAAAAAAGAAAAGTGTGACCCTCCTTCTCATGCATGTGTTGATAATGCAGATTGGGGCCGCTGAACCCCGCGCGGGTGCAGAGAGGCAGCCGGCTGGCCGCAGACTGGGCCTGACATTAAAACTGTATTGTGTGTGAGGCAGGCAGGGGCAGCCCGTGACGATAAGCCCTTTCACTGGCGGGAGGACCGGACTGGTTCAGGGGAGCCTCTCGGAGGTGTCAGGGTAAGCAGAGAGGAGCAGTAAAAATCCACCGATTGTCAGGATGGATTGCAGACTGA
>NC_083762.1:75820182-75826704 GCF_963514075.1 Conger conger
GTCTTACATGAGTCCAACTGGGACCGTTATTAGAGTTAAAAGTGCACTAGCGGATTGAAATGCTTTTCTGAGCTCGACTGATGTTGCCTGGTGCGATTGCGTCAACCAAGAGGACCGGAAGGCGGGTTTTGCAGTGTTTGAGAGCATTTTATAGGCTCCAATACACCAGACAAGCTCAGTAATGAGCAATAGAGAAGTTATGTGGTGACGCAACAGACACAGGTCTGAAGTCGGGATTAATCGGTCTAATTCCGGCCAATGTGACCTTTGACCTCCGCAGACCCGCAGCAGTCATCCTCACAACAGAGGGGCATTCTTTCCTGAGAGGTCAGAGGTCAGAGGTCACGCTGGAGCCCAGGCCGAGCTCACCTGCTGACACGCATTCACACATTTAGGTGCACGTCTGAAAAATAACACAGCACCTGGAATTCCATATTTCTCCACTGCTGCCTATCCATGGAGCATTCCGGATAATTCACAGCTCCAAGGGAACAACACAGCCCACTGCTCACTCTAACACAGGGCTGCCCAACCCTGTTCCTGGAGATCTACCGTCCTGTAGGTTTTCACTCAAACCCTAACAAAGCATACCTCATTCAACAGCTAGAGCGGGGCTGCCCAACCCAGTTCCTGGAGATTTAGTGTCCTGTAGGTCCTCATTCCAACCCTAACAAAGGTTGTGTGTGTGTGTGTTTGTGCTTCGAGTCACAGTGTAGCCACGATAAGCTCCCTTGAGCAAGGCCTTTAACCCCACATTGCCCCGGGGGGGGTGGGGATTGTCCCCTGCTTAGTCTAATCAACTGTAAGCCTCTTTGGATAAAAGCTTCAGCTAAATAGCAACATTATTATTGTTTATAAAGAGCGCGTTTAAAAGCTCCAGTCTCGACAGAGGCCTGCCACCAGGCAGGGCCGTAATGAGTTTCCCTGGTTGTCTCCCAGTTTTGGGTTTCGCATTACGAGACGCTTCGCCGGTGGAGATTACTCCCGACGAGTCTGCGGTCAGAGTCTGAGTCTGATGTCAATTAAGCGTGAAAACAAACACATCCATTTCCCCGCAACCCGGAGCGTCGCGGACCCGGCTGTGGAGAACGAGCGAATTAAAAACGAATAAATAATAAATAACACGAAATTACCTGACACCCTCGCTCTAATGACGGGGAAATGAAAAGGCGGAAAATGCAACCTCACTGTCGAGCTGTGAATGGTGGTTTAGCGGTTTTTTTCCACGACTGCAATGAAAATTGGAATGAACGCCACGGTCGTAATGGACACAAAACAAACCCCCCCCACGATTAAAGACTATAGAATCCAATAAAGCGATGCAAAGTGGAGCCGCTCTGACTAGCTGGCTGCCCTAAGCTGAGGGCGAAGAGATGGAACGCGGAGAGAGAGAGACAGAGAGAGAGGTCGTCACGCTACGTCACCTGACTGCTCGATCTGGCTCATTTAGCCCCCCCCGTCGTGAGCCCCCCCACCTTCTGTACACAGACTCAGACTGAATCATCTCTCGCTGAGGGGCTTCTCCATCTCCGGAGCCCCGCACACTCAAACAGCCGCACCAGTGCAGCCAACGACCCCTTACACCCACAGCAGCCACCCGGGACTAAAGCTCTCCTTTTCGAGAGTACGCTTCTTCAGAATGTCTGCTTGTCTCCAGAAATTCCAAGCCAGTGTTCTAGAACTCCACAGTGATTGTGACGTCAGCATTAGAATGTTCAGTTACATCCTCATCACGATGTCATTCGCGATCGTAGATCTTAAAGGGCTTCAGATTAGTCTTGGAAGTGTTTTTTATTAGTTCTTTTTTTTTCTAAATTCTACGTCAGTGTTCTAGAACTCCACTGCTCTCAGTCACCGGTAGCGATTGTGACATCAGCATTGGAGTGTTCCGTGTAGAGCGTTCCGAGTGTATAATTGTGCGCAGAGAGTTCTAATCTCACAGATTGGAGAGAGTGTTTGTGCTGAGATTTCCAGAAGAGGCAGGCTTGCAGTGAGATCTCACAAACAAACTGAAAGGGTGAAAAGTGGAGGACGGGGGAACACGAGCACAATCTGCTCGTGTGACAAAAGCGCTCTCTCCCTACTCCTGATACCGCTCTGCAGCGTGGGATACACTCATAAACCTGGCACAGGCAAAAACCATTCCCAGTCCACAATGCGCCCGGCGCCATGTGCCAATTTATAATCTTTTTTTGTATGTTTTCTTTTTTTTTTTTTTGGAAATGTGTTTATGGGTGTATTTATTAATAAATTAATCTGAGCCTGAAGAAAGAATGCAGCCAAACCCCCCCCCCCCCCCCCCAAACACACACACACACCTCCCATGCAACCCAATGGCTATTTTCCATATCACATAGGCCCCTACAGTACCACAGAAGAAGAGCGGATGCCAGTTGGAGGATCTCTCAATGAAGACAACTGGTGTAGGCAGCGGGGGCCCCGGGGCCCGGCTGGGGGGAGCTAATGTGGCAGTAACCTGAGGAAAGCAGCCGATTTAAAGCCCCCCTGCCCCCTCCCCGTCCCGATGGGACGGAGCCAACTGTGTCCCCTCTGCTCTGAGAGCTCCCAGTCACAGATGGCCAGCCTGCAGTGTGCAGGGGCTATGCTACAGGGGCTATGCTACAGGGGCTATGCTACAGGGGCTAGGCTACAGGGGCTATGCTACAGGGGCTAGGCTACAGGGGCTATGCTACAGGGGCTAGGCTACAGGGCTAGGCTACAGGGGCTAGGCTACAGGGGCTATGCTACAGGGGCTAGGCTACAGGGGCTAGGCTACAGGGGCTAGGCTACAGGGGCTAGACTACAGGGGCTAGACTACAGGGGCTAGGCTACAGGGGCTAGACTACAGGGGCTAGACTACAGGGGCTAGGCTACAGGGGCTAGGCTACAGGGGCTAGACTACAGGAGCTAGGCTACAGGGGCTAGGCTACAGGGGCTAGACTACAGGGGCTAGGCTACAGGGGCTAGGCTACAGGGGCTAGACTACAGGGGCTAGACTACAGGGGCTAGGCTACAGGGGCTAGGCTACAGGGGCTAGGCTACAGGGGCTAGACTACAGGGGCTAGACTACAGGGGCTAGGCTACAGGGGCTAGACTACAGGGGCTAGACTACAGGGGCTAGGCTACAGGGGCTAGGCTACAGGGGCTAGACTACAGGAGCTAGGCTACAGGGGCTAGGCTACAGGGGCTAGACTACAGGGGCTAGGCTACAGGGGCTAGGCTACAGGGGCTAGACTACAGGGGCTAGGCTACAGGGGCTAGGCTACAGGGGCTAGGCTACAGGGGCTAGGCTACAGGGGCTAGGCTACAGGGGCTAGACTACAGGGGCTAGGCTACAGGGGCTAGACTACAGGGGCTAGACTACAGGGGCTAGGCTACAGGGGCTAGACTACAGGGGCTAGACTACAGGGGCTAGGCTACAGGGGCTAGGCTACAGGGGCTAGACTACAGGGGCTAGGCTACAGGGGCTAGGCTACAGGGGCTAGGCTACAGGGGCTAGGCTACAGGGGCTAGACTACAGGGGCTAGGCTACAGGGGCTGAGCTGGGCTGAAGTTCTGGCAGAGGCTCACTGACACAAACCTTATTCTGATAAATGAGACCCTTCGGTTGGAGGGGAGGACATGATGTTTTTCGCTTGCCCTCTTGGCGCTGTAATGTGCTTGCACACCATGGGGGGGCGGGGGAGGGAAGGGGGGGGGCACATTGGTGGCAGCGTTGCAGCAGAGGGTGCTGGGTAATGGAGAACCTGACACTGCAGTCAGTGCCTCCCCAGTGACAGACTCTAGCAGGTGTGTTTGGGGTCCCACTCCCCCCCCCTCGCTCCGTCTCTCAGCCCCCTGGATGAGGCCCCCGTCTCCGCAGAGACCAGCATAGCCCCCCCGCCCCCAACTCCCTCCGGGACCCAGGTACGCCGAGGCAGGCCGCTGAAGGCATGAGTATATTTAGACCGGAGACGCTGCTCAGCTTTTGAGGGTTTTTTTTACACCTTCCGTCTAACTGCCCAGCAATAGACAGGGCCCGTTAACCCTTTGAATAGAAGGGGGGGGTTTTGGAATGTATTTTTTTGTTCTAGAACCCCATTGCTTACAGTCACCAGTAGCAGTGATTGTTACATCAGCAATAGAACGTTCAGTTTAGAACATTCACACATCAATCACACATTTGGAATGGGTTCTCTTTTCTTCTCAAAATTCCCTGTTTTAGTGTTCTAGAACTCGGTGGCTTTTTCAATCACCGGTAGCGACTGTCACCTCAGCAGTAGGACGCTGAGTTAAGGGCGTTTTGACGGCACGCCGTAATTTTAAAGGGTTAAGAGCCGGCCAGTTTCCGCGCAGCCGCGCACGGCGGAGTGTTTTGCGTCGTTTTCTGTTCCAGGTCCAGGAGAACCGCGTGAGGCCTCGGGGCGGATTAAGACGCCTACGGCTCCCCGAAAAACATCCACGCACTCACCCAATTAGCCACGATACCGCCGCGGTGACAGCGCCGGCATTCTCGCGGGGGAAGGAGAGAGAAGGCGTCGGGATCCGCTATCCGCTCCAAACCCCAACCCACCCCACCCCACCCCCCCACCCCCCCTCGCCACGGAACAACCCGGAACAATCGCACGGGAATGTAATCAGATTTTGTTCTCGGTTTTTGTGGGTTGTTTTGTTTTGTTTGTTTGTTGGTGTCCATGCATTCACAGACTCGGTGGCAGAATTCGATCTACCTCTCCAGGCCTGATGAATATATGCATGAGCTCTTCAGGATGAACGCAGCGTACTGCATCTGGGGGGGGGGGGGGAGGGGCGGTTTTCAGACTTTTTGATGCCAATCCCACACACATTTGAGTGAGCAAAAAGTTTGGGGGGTTTTAATGAGGGTGATCATCCCCCTCTCTCTCTCTCCTTCCCTCATCCCTCTCTCTTTCCCTCTGTCACCCCCTCCCCCCCTTGTAGGCAGTTAATTGCGTCTCACACATTCTGCATTCTCCAGATTTTTTTATCTTTTCCCCGCACACCTGCACATTCCCCTCAGGAGTAATGTGACCAGCGCAGCCAGGGCGTCTGAGTAGGGGGGGCAGTCACCCCAAAACACAGAGACCCCATGACCCCCAGGTCAAACGGGACAAGGCCCCCTACACCCCCCCTCCCCCCCCCCACCGTGCCCAACACACAGAACAGCTACTGTTCCATTTCACCAGAAACAGGAGCCCACATTGTCCCTCAGTGAGTCAGAGATTTATGTCCCGAAAGGCAGAGATATTTTATTCTTCCAATTCACCCTGCTTCACTGGCAGACAGCTCACCCTACTGTACATGCGTTCTGACCATCAGCCAGCACTTATCTCATCCAGAGACAAACATTCTCCACAAGAAAAACCCAAAAAAACGACCCGTTTCCTACAGTGACGGGGAGGACCCCGCTGGACCCCCCCTGAAATTGAATAAAAACTGGAGTCTGCACACTAACCCACAGCCAGCCCCAGGGAGGTCTAATAAGCCATAAGTGCCTTTAAAATATTAAGTAGATGTTTGAATAAATTCCCGGCGGATTCGCGCGGCTGCCATTTTCAATCGCGAAAAAACAAACAGCGACCCCCCACCCGTGCCGGGGACTGGACGCGGGCGGGCCCAGGACGGCGTTAGGGTAGCGGGATCCGGGGAATCGATCGGGGCTCCCCGTGTCTGTGACCCTCTCCTCTAAGTGCTGTCAGTTACTGCTCGCTGTCTTCTCCTCACACCGTTTCCTCGAACGCATTAGCTGTTCCCAGACACTCGCCATTTCCAATATCGGAAAGCCCCCGCACAAAATATGATAAAAACGCATATACTGGGAACCTAAACAAATTCAGAAATCTAAATCTGAAAAAAAGATCAAATATAATAAGGATAATGATTTTGCAAAGGCTGTTTTGCAAGTGCATCAGCTTTTCACAGACTTTCCATTTCCAATATTGCAGGCCCCTACACAAATATGAGATAAAAATGCATATACTGGCAAACTAAACAAACTCAGAATGAAAATCTGAAAAAAATATCAAATATAATAACGATAATAATCATTTAGCAAAGTTTTTGCTTATGTCTGAATATATTACTATTTCCCTTTGGTTCCTTCCCTTTCTGCGGAGGTAGCTGTTGTGTATTGTGTGGTCTAGAGTGAGTCAACCAGGCCAAACCTGGGGACTCGACTCCATGACAGACAGAGGGACATACAGACAGACAGACAGACAGACAGGGGGACAGACAGAGGGACAGACAGACAGACAGACAGATGGACAGAGAGACAGACAGAGGGACAGACAGACAGACAGAGGGACAGAGGGACAGAGGGACAGAGAGACAGACAGAGGGACAGACAGACAGACAGAGAGACAGAAAGACAGAGGGACAGAGAGACAGACAGAGCCTTCAGAGGAGCCACTGTGTGATGTGACTGTGACATCACCACAGTTCTGCCGTCTCCACGACGATCAGAGGCCAGCTATGACCTCACCGTCCCGTCCACCTCCCGGGCCCCCATCGATTCCTCATTACAAC
>NC_083762.1:75826904-75859404 GCF_963514075.1 Conger conger
GGAGAGAGAGGGATAAAGAGAGAATGAGAGAGGGCGAGAGAGAGGCCTCTGCAGGTTCACACTGCTCCCTCCCTGGCTCCTGATCGCCCTGCAGATATACTCTGATGCAGCACCTCCCTCTCACTATATCTATTCCACATCAATCTGCTCATAACCCGGGGGCCGGGGGCCGGGGGGCCGCCGGCGCGGGGCCCGAACGCGACGGAGCCCTGACAGAGCGCCGTTACCGCGGAGACGCGGAGGCTGCTGTCAGGGCCAATCGAGCGGAGCCCCTGCGCGCCCTGAGTCTGTGCTTTTCCGGAGGACTCCGCGCCCCGAGCACATCCCACAATCCCGCTGGGGAAGGAGTAATCGCTTCAGGACGCGCCCCCTCCCTGGACGGGACGGATGTGCGTCAGCGCTAACGCTCGCTCGCCCCGCTCCGAGAGAACGAGGCGTCCAGCGCGCCCCTCACTCAAACACACCTCCGCCCCAGGAGAGGCCCACGGAGAACGCGGACGCAGCCGTCGGCACATCGTCGATACGCGAGTCATTTTTGCACGTATGAAACGTACAGGACATGCGAGCAGAGGGAGCTGGATCCTTCAGCAACCCCCTCCCCCAACCAACACCCTGCCTCAAACCCCACCCCTCCCCCCAGATGAGAGCCACAGTAAGATCCAAAATAAGATTGGCACCACCGTTGGGCCCCTGAGCAAGGCCCTTAACCCTGCATTGCTCCAGGGGAGGATTGTCTCCTGCTTAGTCTAATCAACTGTACGTCGCTCTGGATAAGAGCGTCTGCCAAATGCCATTAATGTAATGAGAGACCAGGGGCCTATTTCCAGTCTTAAATGGGGGGCGTTGGGGTGCGGGTGGGGGGCATTATGTAAGTGCCCGTCCCTCTGTAACCTGCACCTGTGTCTAACACAGCCTGAAGAAGAAGAAGAAGACAAGGCAGAGACGCACGGTGCACGGTCATGTGACCCTGCACGGTCATGTGACTGAGGCAAGCGACACGGTCAAGGGCAAAGGCAGGAGCCCTGACCTGACACGCCTGTGTCTGAGTGTGTGGGAGACAACCGGAGCGCCCTGAGCAAACGCACGCGAAAGGATCCAGGCCAGCCTGGGACTCGAACCCAGAACCTTCTCCTTCTCGCCGGGCAGCAGTGCCAGGCGCTACGGCGGACTAAAACCGCATGTTTCCCCCGCAGCGCACGCTGAGAGAGCCCCGCTGTGACCTCCCGCACCCTACGCCACAATCACTTCTGATTGGAGCGTCAGAAACGACAGCGCTTCAGCGAGTCACCGACCAACAGCCGCGTGGCCAATCAGGAGACACGGAGATAAGACGCACTTGGCTCCTCCGGTGCGAAATGCGTCAATTCGTCGCGGTGAACACAGAAACATATTTATATATGAACACAGACACTCCAGTGTAGCCTACACACCTCCCACTTCCACTGCACCTTCTACATCAGATCTTCTGTCTACGATCCACAGGGTGAAGATCTACAGTAATGCTATGATTCACATGACAGCAATGTGTGTGTGTGTGTGTGTGTGTGTGTGCGTGTGCGTGTGCGTGTGTGTGTGTGTGTGTGTGTGAGTGTGTGTGTGTGTGTGTGTGTCTGCGTGTGTGTGTGTGTGTGTGTGTGTGTGTTCATGCATGCGTGTCTGTCTATGTGTGTGTGTGTGTGTTCATGCATGCGTGTGCTTCTATATCTGCATGTCTATGTGTGTGTGTGTTCTTGCACACGCCGGCAAAACAGCCTGCCTGTCTGCACCCTCTACCCTGAGGGTCCTGGAGCTCAGACAGCACAACACTGCTCCTGATTCACCAAAACAGCCCCCCACTGTCCCCCTCCCTCCGTCCCCCCGTCGCCCCCTCCCCCTCCTCAACCCTGCTCGGGGGGTCAGTCTGACTGACTGCCCCTCTCTCTGCCCCCCCATCCCCGACTGCCCCTCTCTCTCTGTCCCCCCCATCCCCCCATCCCTGACTGCCCCTCTCTCTCTGCCCCCCCCATCCCTGACTGCCCCTCTCTCTCTGCCCCCCCATCTGACTGCCCCTCTCTCTCTGTCCCCCCCATCCCCCCATCCCTGACTGCCCCTCTCTCTCTGCCCCCCCCATCCCCCCATCCCTGACTGCCCCTCTCTCTCTGCCCCCCCCATCCCCCCATCCCTGACTGCCCCTCTCTCTCTGCCCCCCCCATCCCCCCATCCCTGACTGCCCCTCTCTCTCTGCCCCCCCCATCCCTGACTGCCCCTCTCTCTCACCCCTCCCTCCACCCCCCCCCCCTCCCAAACCCTGCTCAGGGGGTCAGTCTGACTGACTGCCCCTCTCTCTCTCTCTCTCTCTCTGTCCCTCTCCACACACGCCCCCCCCCCCGTCCCCCCACAGCCAGACGGCTGGCGGCCACTCTCCAGCCCTCTCACACAGTTTCACCCCGCGAGTAAAGACGAGGAGCAGACGCGGCGAGGAAGACGGAGGTCCGGGGCCCGGAGCGCGGCGGCGTTCACACAGAGCTCTCCCAGGGCTGGCAGTGAGCAGCCAGGCACTTCAGCTCCCACACGCTGCCCACTTTCTCAGACGAAAATAGTCTCGCGTCTCGCAGCGAAGGACACTTATACACCGCGGACGCGCTCCCCCGTGCACATAAACACGGTCGGCCGCACGCCGCGAACACACAAGCCCCGCTCGCCTGGCGGACACGAAGAGAGTGCTACTGACGTCATGCTAGCCAAGCTAAACCACATAGCGACAGGAGACCTAGCTAAACATATATCAACAAATTCCGCTAACCTCACAGTACGATAAACCCAGATGGCCTCGTTGCAGTTACTCAGCTAACCTTGCACACAAACAGCAGACCAGGCTAACATCACAGAATCGCACTAACCCTCAGCGTGACTGGACCTCCAGCAAACCTGATAGCACGAGAAACCGAACCGAAACTTCCACGGCACAAAAACAAGCGAAGCTGAACATCACAGAGTCGTAAAAACGGGCTAGCATCGCCGCACTGTAACAGCAAACCCCGTCCAACCTCACAGAACATTAATCCTACAATCCCCCCGGCCGCAGAGCGCTCGTATACCCCGGCAGCCTACAGTATGTTCTGGAGGAAACGCACGGCAGCCGTGAAGCGTGCTAACCGGCTAGCCGTCCCCGGGCACTGCTATCAATCTCAAATTTAGCTACTCAACCGTCCCCCTTATCCACCCCCCCTGCCGTCCCATCTTTCCAGACCTCCACAGCCCCAGATCCTGGGGTTTTACCCTCCCCGTGCGTGGAGCCCTGCAGGGGGAGGGGGAGAGCGGGGGTACACAGGGCCTGTGGGAAGGTCAGCGGTTCGGTTTACAGCAGATCAGCGCTGGAGACACAGAGCTGTAATCACCTGCAGCTTCCTAACGGCTCAATTTCAGCCGGGACGCCTCGCCTTGCGCACGCACCCCACGTGTTGACCTTCCGCGACGGTCCCTCCGACACCGCCTCGCTGCAATGGGGCGGAGGGCATTTTTGGGAGCCGATGGCCTTCTTAGCTCACTGTGTGTTTACAGAAACACAGCTCCCAATGCCGGGGGAATTAATAAGGGGCAGCAAAATGGTGGATAGTTCCTCCTCCATCGATGCATTATCTAACCCGCGTATTTCTGGTCAGGGTCACGCAGGGGGGGCTGGAGCCTATCCCAGCATGCCTTGGGCGAGAGGCAGGAATGCACCCTGGACAGGTCACCAGTCCACTGCAGGACACACACCATCAACTCACACACTCATGCCTCAGGAATTTTAGAGTCTGTACCCTGCTGTAAAATCCAGCAATGCCAGCTTGACAGCTTGAAAATTCATCATGAGGTCATAAGCTGGTCTAGCTGGGTATGAGCTGGTCAACCAGCTTGGCCAAACTGGTCATAAACCTGGTTTAGCTGGGTATGAGCTGGTCAACCAGCTTGGCCAAACTGGTCATAAACCTGGTCTAGCTGGGTATGAGCTGGTCAACCAGCTAATGCTGGTAGCTTGCCTGAGCCGGCAGCTGGCTGCTTCAAACCCAAGCTTGAGCCGTTTTTCTCAACCAGCATGTTTTTGGACTGTGGGAGGAAACCGGAGTACCATGAGGAAACCCACACAGACACGGAGAGAACATCCAGAAACCCACACAGAAAGGCCTGGTGCAGTTATCGTTCCCGGTAAACAAAATATTTACATTGTGAAAAGGTCAAAACGAGGCTTCAGCGTGCGTGACTGGACCGATTTCGTTTTTTCTGTTCTCCCAGGATCACGGAAAATGGCCGTACCGTACATTAGCGCGAAAGTCCCAAACTGTCCATTTTGATGAATAAATGAGAGTGTTTGTGCGCGGCGATGTTTCCTAATGGACCAATGAACCGGGCCCGTTTCTCCAGGGACACTCCGCCTAAAAGGATGTGAAAGGAACGGTCCGCTTTCGCCAGCAATCACGCAAAACTACAGAACACAGCAGCAGGAAGAACCCTGAGAGCTTCAGATCCAGTGCCTGGATCACAAAAGAGAGGATGCAGCAGGAGTTTTTTGAAGAAAAAAAAAAAGAACGCAAAGCTTTACTGACAACTGAAAGCCATTTCAACCTCAGCTGAAATATTTATACTCCCCTCTAAGAAAAAGAATATTTTGACATCACAGAAACTACACAGAAGCAGAATTTTATTTCAAGAACGTGCTAACTCACGGGTGTCAAACTCCAGTCCTGGATGGCCAAGGTGTCAGCCGGTTTCCAGGACGGCGTTCTCAGCACTGGTGGTTCATTTAAGTCATTAATCTGCCAAAGAGTTCACACACGCCCTGTTCTCAAGGCCTTAATTGGCAGCTGATTGAAAGGAAACCACAAAACACCAGACACTGTGGCCCCCTGGGAATTAATTCTGTTCTAACACCTCCTCTGTCCATCTCTCTTGTCCCTCTTTTTGTAACTACCCTCCGTTCATCTACTCTCTCTCTCTCCCTCTCTCGCTCTATCTCTCTGTCTCTCTCTCCTGTATCTTTCCTTTTCTCTTTTCCTCTCCTCTTTTTCTCTCCCGTTCTCATGTCCATTCTCCTCCTTGTTATCTGTAGCCTAGTGGCTAAGGTACATGACCGGGACCTGGAAGGTTGTTGGTTCAAGTCCCGGTGTAGCCGCAGTAAGATCCATGCAGCTGTTGGGCCCTTGAGCAATGGTGACATTGGCTCAGGCGGTAAGAGCAGTTGGCAGTTGGAGGGTTGCCGGTTCCATCCCCCGCCCGGGCTGTGTCGAAGAGTCATTGAGCAAGACACCTAACCCCCAAATGCCCCTGACGAGCTGGTCGGCGCCTTGCATGGCAGCCAATCGCCGTCGGTGTGTGAGTGTGTGTGTGAATGGGTGAATGAGAAGCATCAATTGTACAGCACTTAAAGGCGCTATATAAATTCAACCATTTACCTTACCCCCCACATTGCTCCATAGTCTAATCAACTGTAAGTCGATTTGGATGAAAGTGTCAGCTAAATAACATGTATTGCGGGGGACAGCTGAGGCGTATGTTCCTGTGACACTGGAGCAGCCTGTGAGAGGAACACTGCGCGCCGGGTTCTGCAGCCCGCTCCAGGTTCTGACAGAGATGTGTTGCCGGTCCCTAATGGCTCAGCACCCAGAGCAGAACACATCGGCTTGATCACATTTGCCGGGAGACATTTTGTGCACACAGGCCACACACGCCTGTCTCTTTTCACACACGCTCTCGCTCGTAGGCAAAAAAATAACCAAACGAAACAGAATCTGTTACCTGGCTGTGTCGTTACCCATTAACCATATCGAGTCAATATCGCCTGCAGGAGAAGAAAAGAAGAAAAACAATCCATAGATCTTGTCTGGGCTGTCTGCAGGCCCTGTGGTTTTCCCCGATCTGATCTGTGAATAATGCGGTGTCACTCACAGAGCCGGGCTCTCGGCGGCCGATGAGATCGGCGATACGGCGCACGGGCCACACGCGTTCACCGGGAGGGCCTCCGAAAGCGTCCCTCTCCCGGGTTAGGCTGCGACCACACCAGCCTGGCGGAGCCGGAGGTCAGCGCGCTAACGCGCTAACGCCTCACTTCGCGGCGGGGTGTCACAACAAGCGGAATGATGAGGATCGAACTTAAACTAGAGAGGCGTTTTTTTATTACAAAATCTTTTATTTCCTACATTACAGGTGCCACAGGCTGTGCCACTGACATGCACTTCCCTGACTGACCAGCAGAGGGCAGTGTAAACCCTAGTGGGCACAGTGTAGCCGACACAAATAATATACGCAAATCTTTACAACAACAACAACAACAAAAAAAAGGAACAACCCTTATGGCTCGTTTATAGGAGTACGCTGCTCATTTGAAGAGTAAATGAAGAAAGTGAGACCTGACGCGAGACTGGATTGTTGTTGTTCCGCGCCCCGCCTGACCCAGCCAGCGGGAACAGCGGGAGAATTAGGCCTATTTATTTCTGGAAATGCAGAATGCGCCACGCTAGTTAGAGACCGCTGTGAAAACGCATTACGATAAGGGGGGGGGAGAGAAAGCAAATACTACTTTCTTTCTTTTTTTTTAATGGAATGTAAAAAACCTCATGTTTTCCTTACTGACCTGTCTGTGTCTTACCCAGTGTGTGGCAGCTGGGGCTCTTTAATAGAAAAAATACACACGTAGCCCCCATTTGATCCTAACCGCCCACCCCCAAAAAAACACCCCAAAAACAACCCCCTACCCCCTACTCTCCTGCACATACACCGCTCCACCTGGCCCACGATAGCCGGGACCCCCCCCACGAGAAGTGCCGAAAAGGTACAAATTGCTGTCACTGGGGTTATACCCTATAGGTACATAAAACCGTTCCCTAGACAGCAATATATAATTAATTTGAAGCTTTTCTTTGCTTGGAAAATGTACCCACAGAGAACATTACTGTACTTTCATGGGACATTTGGGAAATTTGATATTTGAAGAGCATAAATGTACCTACACTGTCACTTTATTTCTCCAGCCCTCTGGTTGGACTTTGCATTTAATTTAGGAATGTGACGTAATGTAATGGAATGTGACGTAATGTAATGTAATGTGATGTAATGTAATGTAAATGCAACATAATGTAACGTTGTAACGTAGTGTAATGTAATGTGATGTAATATAATGTGAATGTAACACAATGTAACATTGTAATGTAATGTAGAGTAATGTATTGTGATGTAATGTAATGTGAATGTAACACAATGTAACATTGTAATGTAATGTAGAGTAATGTAGTGTGATGTAATGTAATGTGAATGTAACACAATGTAACATTGTAATGTAATGTAGAGTAATGTAACATTGTAATGTAATGTAGAGTAATGTAACATTGTAATGTAATGTATAGTAATGTAACATTGTAATGTAATGTAGAGTAATGTAATGTCATGTAATGACGTGTGAATGTAACACAGTGTAACACTGTAATGTAACGTCTCCCACCTGCAGTCCAGCTTCTCCAGCTCGAAGTGGGGGTTGAAGTTGAGGACGATGCGCTGGGAGGGTTCGGGCGCGGTGATCACCCACTGGCAGTTCTGGTGGGGCGGGTACTCGTGCGGGTACCCGGGGGACGTGATGTACCCCGCATTGCTGGCGTCCAGCTGACCCCCGCACGGCTCTGCGGAGAGGGACTGCGTTAGGAAACACTCTTAACAAGCGGCTTCAGTCTCACAACGAGAATTAAGATCTTGTTTTTTCCTCTCTCTCTCTCAAGTAGAATGTATTTGCTTGTTTCACACTACTGTTTGCTTGACAATTGAAATTGTCTCACCCCACAGGAAAATCGTGAAATTAGTCTAACGTTCTCACCTCATTGGATGTTTTTTTTGTGTGTCATTTATAAAAAGACTAAAATAGTTGACTTATTTTTAGTTAAAGCAGCAAAACAGTAAAACAGGAACGAACCAACCAAGGAGTGTCTCCTCTCCTCCAAACATAACATTAATAATAATCACAGCAGAACGTCCAAAGAGACCAGGGCTCTTGGGGGAGGTCAAATTTCACTTCACAGTCGACAGGGCAACAAGACCTGGCGCCACTCAAACTGAGGCCCTGCCCACCCCGACGCCCACCCTCACTGGCCAAATAAACCTTGAACTGAAAACGGTTCAAAGGAGGCGCTCCCGCTCTCCAGGGTGTACCCAGCCTACAGCAGCCTATCTCAGTGATCTTCACTGGTCCCGGAGAGCCGCAGGGTCTGCTGGTTTCAAGATCCAAGAAATTCAAACTCAAGAAACCAGGTGAGGCGAGATAACTGTGTAATTGACTGCTTTCATTGATCAATTAAGCGCTGAGTAACAGCTACGAAAACCAGCACACCCTGCGGCTCTCCGGGACCAGGACTGAGGACCCCAGCACACCCTGTGGCTCTCCGGGACCAGGAGTGAGTAGTATGAGCTCTCTTAGGACCAGGAGCGTCTCTCCAGGACCTATAGGGTGCTTGACCCAGTGTAGCCACAGTGAGATCAGTGCAGCTGTTGGGCCCCAAACCCTGCATTGCTCCAGGGGAGGATCGGCCCCTGCTTAGTCTAATCAACTGTAAGTCGCTATGGATAAAAGGGTCAGGAAAATAACTGAGTAAAAGTAATGTTTAGTCGGCTGGAACTGGTGAACAATCTGCAAATAAAGCCACCCCCCCCCCTCCGATCTTATCGCCCCCTCTGTGGAATAATAACAGGCCTATCAGATGGCACGGAGGTCGGGAGAGGAAGCTGCGGGCCCACTTTGAGCGTCAGGGGTCAGAGGTCACCGCAGAGCCGCGAGGAGCTCTCATTGGCCACAAAGCGGCCATTCTGCTCAGGCACTTGAACGGGCTGTGTGTTCACTCTCCAGTCCTCATATCGCAAACAGAGACACCACTCATCTGCTGAATACACTTCTCACTTATTACTGCGCTCACAGAAAGGCAGGTTGGTTAAAAAAAGAGATTGCATTCACAAAGGAATTTCACCATGACAACAGCACTAAATCATTTAACCCTATCCTTCCCAGACTTAGGCAGCCCCCGCTGAACGTGCCCATTATAATGTGTCTTTGGTGAACGCATATCAATGATCTCAAATGCAATTGTTTAGGATGTCGCTTTTTTTTTTTAAAACCCCTTGCACAAAGCAAACAGTGACTTCAGGCAAGACTACCTCTGGAATCGACACACATTTGGATCTAAAAATAAACTCCACTTGCCACTGTAAACCTTTCCACCCACTCCACTGACTGACAGGAACACATACACACACACATGTAAACACACAAGCCTGTGTGTGCACACATGTACACATGAAAACACTGGCACTCACGCACACACACAAATGTACACACAAGCCAACACACACACACACACACACACACACACACACACGTACACATAAAAACACTGGCGCACACACACATACACACACACACACACACACACACGTACACATAAAAACACTGACGCACATAAGCCAACACACACACACACACACACACACACAGACACACAGACACACAGACACACACACACCGCCGGGTGGTTCCCGGCGTAGCAGCACCGCACATAGTAGCCCCAGCGGGAGGAAGTGGAGAGGGGTAAAAGAGGAAGTGAGGCGTATGACTGACAGCTCGGGGTGTGCGGATGGCTTGCACATGGCGGCCTGCGAACGATTACAACTCCCCTCCGCCAGACGCCCGGTCCATTTCGGAAACACAGCGAACCTTATGGACCGCAGCCACAAACCGCCATTTCATCAGGGGGTATTGTTCCGCCCGATTCCGGGAGAAAAGCCTCCCCCCCCCCCCCCCCCGTTCAGACGGAGCAGATCACAGGGCTGAACTGCGGCTGTCCTTTCAAAGGAAGGAGAGTCAACTATTAAAAGAGGAAGAAAGAAAAAAGAAAAGGAAAAAGACCAGAAGCTTCAGAAATGTAACAGCCTATAAAGTGGTGACATTTCAAAAGCTATTATATTTCTTCGAGGGGCATTTTGGGTATTGTGGCATTTGGGATTTAACCACCACCACCACCACCACCACCACCACCCCCGCCCTCCAAAAAAAAAAAAAAAAAAAGTCCCTTTACCATTTACCCCCGAACTTGAGGCTTAAGGCTGACACACACATATACATGTGAACACACACACACACACGGAGGAAAATCAATTTGCCCATCTCAGTATGACCTGTCTTTCTGCCAGATGAAACTACAAAGGGAGACCTGTCCAAGCCTCCGCGTTTCAAGCTGACCGCACACGGGGAGACACCAGCCCCTCACGCGCGCTGAGCTCCACGAGATGGGCCGTACCGAGGCGTAGCAGAGACCCCCCCCCTGTCTGTCTGTCACTGGAGTCCCCGCGAGCTCGGCGTTACTCCCAGAACCCAAAATCCATCTCCTCTCACACAGAGTAACCCGCATGGGGCTGATGACAGTCTGAGGAGCTTCTCATTTCGAACCCCCCCCGCCCCCCCTCCCCTCCCCCCCCTTCCCCTCCGCTCTGATTTCCGCTCCCGCCATGGAGTGATCTCGGTGACACGGTGCTGTCGGTTGGGGGGGAGAATGAACGAACGAACGAACAAATGAACAAACGAACAAACGAATAGAGGCCCCTCTGCCCCCCCCCCGCCGTGCGGCCGCGGGGACGCGAAACCACCCAGCGAACGAACGAACGAACACACGCACAAATGAACAAACGACCGAGCGAAAGAACGAACGAACGAACACAAGCACAAACGCACAAACGCACAAACGAACAAACGACCAAACTAACAAACTAACTAACGAACGAACGACCGCACGCCTCCGGGAGATAAGCAGCTTTGCGACCGGGCGCCGTGGATACGTTCCGCCAAATTAATGACCATTACCGCCGTGACCTCGGCTCCGCGGCATCGCCGGCTCGATCAGACGCATCGAGCACCGGGGTCACATGACTCTCCCCGTGATTCCCCCCCGCCCCCCCCCCCTCGTTAAAACGCCCAGACATACAGGCGCTAACGACACGGGGTCCAGGAGGAGCTGGTCCCCGCTCGCGGTTCTGGGGCGGGTCAGAGCCCACGGGCTCTGCTCTCTCTCCTCTCCTCTCCTCTCCTCTCCTCTCCTCTCGCTCCGCCTGGCGGCGTTTCCTCAGGGCCGGACCGCGGGAAGCGGAGCCCCAGGACTCATCGGGAGGGCGGAGCTGGAGAAGCGGTTTTTTTCGGGGGAAGCGGTTTTGGAGCGCACACTGACACGAGCTGCGGAGATGGAACCGGTCCACGGAGAGCTGTCTCTGTCTGGCAGCTTCTGTCTGTGTATAACCCGCCCCCGTGTCCAAATATTTGGGTCAACACCGAGCGGAGGTTACATTGCTCAATCCGAAAAACGACTACTGGGAAACGGCTGATACCTGTTTCCTCACAAGTTGCGCAATTCTGCAGGAATTTTGAACTGCTCAGGCAATACATGGGCCAACAACTAGAGCACTAGACCCAAGGCCAATCTACCCATGGGCCAACAACTAGAGCACTAGACCCAAGGCCAATCTACCCATGGGCCAACAACTAGAGCACTAGACCCAAGGCCAATCTACCCATGGACCAATGATGAGAGCACTAATCCAAGGCCAATCTACCCATGGACCAATGACGAGAGCACTAACACAAGATCAATCTACCCATGGACCAATGACGGGAGCACTAACACAAGATCAATCTACCCATGGACCAATGACAAGAGCACTAATCCAAGATCAATCTACCCATGGACCAATGACGAGAGCACTACATCAAATCCACTGATCAACGAAATTGACACGGCACACCCATAGACACAAATCTCAGGGGTGCATATACTCATCAGGGTGGTGTGGGGAGGAGACTGGGGTAGGTAAGAAGGACTTTTTGGATAATTGGGCAGAGGCAGGAACCCCTCTATCAGAGCAGGCACAGGCACCAGGCACGAGAACCCCTCCTAGCACCCACCCGCCACCCACCCCCCTCCCTCTCTCTCTCCGATGTTGATCTGATGTAACACTTCACCTCAAAGGTGGCGGAAACACCTCGTTCCAAAGCCGCCCTTCCGGCACCTTCCTCCGTGTTTGTGAGCACACCTCGTCCCCGTAAACGACTCCGAACAGCGCCGAACGTCGGGCAGGCGCGCGAGACCGCCGTCGCATTAATTATGCATTTCTGCCTTGTTTTTGAATTTCATCCCAATAGCACAGTTTCAGCACTTTTTCTTTTTTCTTTTTTTTTATCCAGCGCCTGGCAAGATTAAACCGGCCCTCCGCTCTTCTGGCCTGAATGCAAATATCTGACCTTGTTTTCACGGATTCACAGATGACTTCTCTTCTGACTGAGAGCAGATTTCTCTCTCTTCCGACGGCCAACAAAAGGGAAAGGGGAGTAAAAGGAGGAGGGACTACTTGCGTGGGCGCGCGGGTAATGGCTGCTGCTGGACCCGCAGGTGGAGCACTGGTCTCCCGGACCCAGGGGCCACGGGCTGAACCGCGGGCCACGGGCTGAACCACAGGCCACGGGCTGAACCACAGGCTGAACCACGGGCCACGGGCTGAACCACGGGCTGAACCACGGGCTGAACCACGGGCCACGGGCTGAACCACAGGCTGAACCACGGGCCACGGGCTGAACCACGGGCTGAACCACGGGCTGAACCACGGGCCACGGGCTGAACCACGGGCTGAACCACAGGCCACGGGCTGAACCACGGGCTGAACCACAGGCCACGGGCTGAACCACGGGCTGAACCACAGGCCACGGGCTGAACCACGGGCTGAACCACGGGCTGAACCACGGGCTGAACCACGGGCTGAACCACAGGCTGAACCACAGGCTGAACCACAGGCTGAACCACGGGCTGAACCACAGGCTGAACCACAGGCTGAACCACAGGCTGAACCACAGGCTGAACCACGGTCCACGGGCTGAACCACAGGCCACGGGCCGGGATCTTCCACACCTGAGGCTGTGCACATCGGCTGGTCTCCGAGCCCAAAGGGCATTTCACAAGTCGAAAGTAGCTTTCTATAGTTCTTCGCCCTGATTCTGATTCATAGAGCAGCAGTTTTAAATACTGGTCCAGGGAACCCTGCGCACGCTGATTTTTGCAACAGGTAATCTTTTGCTCAGTTAAGGTTGTTGTACACGGGTTCAATTTTCTTTCAGAATTTGTTTTTTCCTTTAACTTCATTAACACAATGTAGCTTTGGCTCACTATCATTTGGTTTGTCTTCTTTTTACAAAATAGGTCATTTTATTGGCCAGGTGTCCCACATAAGGAGCCCCAATAATCCAATCATTCAATCAGTTAAAGTATTTACCTCTTTATGCCATCATTTGCAATATAGCAAAATCACCGTGTGAATACAGGACATTCATTCTTCCGGGCATGCACTGCCATCCTCTGATATAGTGTTGCTTAAGAGGGTAAATAATCCCTCAAAACGCAGAAATGGGTCTAATTAAGAAAATTGAACGGCTTGTTAAAATTCTGGGATCGCGATTCTGCGGATGGGACGAAAACCAGCATACACAGGGTTTGGACCGGGGTTTGAGAACCACCGTTGTTGGGGGGGACAGGAGAAGTAACGTTATGTTGTGTTTGAGGAACCAGCCCATTGTCCTGAGCTGAATCGTGACTCATATCTACAGTACGGAAACTCGTACTTGGGCCTTGCCCACCTCCTGGCAGCTGACAGTGTGTGGCACGCCGGTTATGGGAGGGTTGGCGTACGGGAAGATTGCCATAAGTTTGTTTATTTAATCCTTTATTTAAACCGGGGGAGAACGCGTTCTCCTTTTCAAGGATGCCCTGGGACCACTGCCAGTTGCAAGCGGAGTGAGAGCGACAAAGAGACCAGGGTCAAAGCCCCCCGGAGCAGTTTTTGGTTCTAAGGGCCGGGCCGAGGGGCCCAAGGGCAGGCTTCTCTATTCGGGGACCCCAGCTTCAGGTCTCCAGACGCGGGTCAACATCTCGGAGGCTCGAATCAGCAACTCTACAGTTTCCAGCGAAATGCCTTGCCACTGGGCTACCCTTGTCACCCTAAATAAATTACAGTGGTTATTATGACATCCCCATGCCCATCTTTAACACCACATGCCGGCCAGATCCTCAGTGATAATAACAAAACATAACAAAACACAACATGACATAACACAATATGACACAACACAACACAACATAACACAACACAACACGACATAACACAACACAACACAACACAACACAACACAACACAACAAAACAACATAATACAACATACAACACAATACCACACAACCACATAACACAACACAACATGAAATAAGACAACACAACATAGTACAACACAACACAACACATCACAACATAATGACAACAGGTCATTCAGCCCGGCAATGCTAACCATCTTTCTACCACTAAAGGGTACCTAGTGCTCGCCATTCACCTAGATAGTATCCATATCCAGCCCGGTGTGGAGTTCCTATCCGCTGTGTGCTTCCCCTCCCCTGACCCTCGGGGGTCCCCCCCCCCCCCTCTCTCTCTCTCTCCCTCTCCCCCCTCCCTCCCTCTCCCCCTCTCTCTCCCTCTCTGAGCGCAGGATCAGCAGTAAGGTGGAACACACAGTCCTCTGGCAGACGGAGAGCCAAGCAGAGGCCCCGCAGGAGCAGCCAAAGCTGCACATCTGTCTCTCATCACCGGGGAGTGTGTGTCAGAAGGGCCCTCAGCCCAGGCCCAGCCTGGCCCCTGCACCCCACCTCTCCCCCCCGAACGCTCCCCACCTCCATCACACGCTCACTCACGGCCAGCCTAGCCCCTCCACCCACCCCACTACCTCTCCCCCGAACTCTCCCCACCTCCATCACACGCTCACTCACGGCCAGCCTAGCCCCTCCACCCCACCCCACCCCACTACCTCTCCCCCAAACTCTCCCCACCTCCATCACACGGCCAGCCTAGCCCCTCCACCCCACCCCACTACCTCTCCCCCGAACTCTCCCCACCTCCATCACACGCTCACTCACGGCCAGCCTAGCCCCTCCACCCCACCCCACTACCTCTCCCCCAAACGCTCCCCACCTCCATCACACGCGCACTCACGGACAGCCTAGCCCCCCCCACAAGCACACCACTCTCCCCTATCAAACGCTCACTTGGCTGGGCTGGAGAGTGGGACCTCCACCAGGTGACGTTACATGAAAGCGCAGTGGAAAAACATAAGAGGAAGTGCAGAACCCAGTGGGGGGGGGTGGGGTAGGGGAGGTACTGAAGAGTACTCTAAAACGCAGGATGTGGTGCAGAAAAACGGGCGACGACAGAGAGCTGGAGAGAGCTGACGAGAGGAGTGGAGACATGACGAATGGAGTGTCCGGGACTGGGATTTTTAAAAAAACGGAAGAAATTTTGATGAAATTTTAAAGGGAACTTTGTCGCTCAACCCACTGCCGTTCAGATACACGACTGGGGGAAAAAAAAGCCAGCTTTTTCACTACGAGGGGGAAAACACACACACACACACACACACACACACACACAGCCTCGCAGAGGTGACAAATCACAGTCAATTAAAGATCAATAAAAGAAATGTCACCCTGAACAAAACCGCCCTTAGCATATGCGCCCTGCGACGATCTGCCTACAGCACAGCAACACCGATACAGCAATTAGCAAATATGATGTCAGACCCTATATTTTCGACGTGAGATTCTGCATTCAAATAGCTGAATATACAGTTCATCCAGCAGAACCAAAACAAGGTTCAACTATTCACGTTTTGAAAAGAGCAACCAGTGCTCCTCGGTAAAAATGGAAGGAACGGGTCGCGCGTCTCGTCGGACTCTGTGGTGGCCACAGGTAGTTATCTGCGACTCGATGTGCTTTTCACACCAGAGGAGGCCGAGAGGTAGCCGGAGCCCGGCTGAACTCATCAGCGGCAACTTTTGTTTATACTGGACGTGCCTGCTGCGTTTCATAGGAGACCCATCTGCCAGCTATCAATTCCGGTAAAGAGAAGCAGGGGCCGACTGCTTTACTGAGGCAAGGTAGCGCTTTTTAAACGGTCAGAATTGATGGGCTCGTAACCGTTCCCAATTCCACTATGTAAATACTTACTGACCGATAATTCACTGTTTAATTACCTGAATGAGTAACAGAGGTCTGTAACTCCCGGTCAAAGTCGCTCACCCACGGCGACGGTTTAGTCCCCGTCACGCTGTTCTGTACAGAAACTTGTCAGCCTTGAAAAACTGGCCGACACAGCGGAGTTTGACTTCATTATCAGATTTTCAATGCCTGCTGGAGTTCGCCCTTCAACTGTGCATAATCTAAACTGTTTGGATTCTATTTGTATGCTTTCCTCCTCGTACAGTAAGCACACATCCCTGCTGACAGAGGTTTTGTACAGACGAGCAAGACCAGTTTTTCTAAGTCGGCTTGAAGCAGCCCTTCCAACTAAGTATTCCATTTTCACGGACTGGCAGCCTGATTCCTAACAGTAGTAACATGATCTGTCCACTAGAGGCTCTAGAGACAGAAGTGGTCAGAAGAGCAGTCGCAGCCAATGATGGCCAGAACTTGTTCAGCTAATTTGTAGTAAGCACTAAGCAGAACAAAATGTACATGTGTTATACATTATATGTGGAAGGCTCTTTTTCGCACCTTTTATTTGTGCTTTATGACAATAATTAGGCCATTGCAAAAAAAGGAATAAAACACATTACTTACAACACTATGTTGTCTGTAAAAGTCGATTCAAAGGTCCAAACCAAAGTCTGGGTCCTAAAACTCAATATAGTTATTTATGACGGTAATCAGCCTACTGTGTTTTTACCCTTGTGACCAACTAAACTCCTACAACGATTTCAAAAAAAGTAAATACTGTTATTTATTTTTTATTATTTTAAATAATTGAGATACAAACCTGGCCATTGTATGACGACGACAACAAAGCCAGCGAGAAAGCAGCAGGCTACCAGTCACAAATACGGCTAATATTATCACAATAATTAAAACTAACGGCCTCTTCCTTTTTCTTTTTTTCTTTTTTAATTTCACGCTAATGTAATTTGTGCCGTTGAAATCTCTCAGGTGAGCAGATAAACAAGGCCTCCCGTCTGAGTAAGCACAAAATAAGCGAAGAAGACTGGGGTCACGAGAGTACTACTCATTTCTACGAGTCGGCTTGCCTTCGGCGAACAGCTACATCCCGGGCGCGTTTGCTCAGGAGAAAACATACAGCCAATATAAACAAGTATAATTTATCAGAAGCGCAAGCAATAGGTTTATGCTATATTCAAGTACTTTAGACACTGGCAAATTTAAGAAAGCTGAAATCTTTCACACAATTGAGAGATGTCTGTTTGATTGCATTTACCTCTGCGAGTGTATGGGGTCAGAAAATGATTTACTTTGCGGAGACTTAATTGGTTTGTCCATTCTCTCAGCTGAGAGAAACAATCCCCCCAAAAAATAGGCGAAAACTCCCCCAGAAACCTTTATTAGACCTCGGCCTTCGGGTAGGTCTAAACGGGGTTTTAAAGATCATGAGACGACGGTAGAACGCCGGGCAGTAACCGCGCCGCGGGCACACTACTGCAGTCGTAACTGTGTCACCCAGAACACAAAATATTCGGAGTGATGTTTTATTATGGTGTTGGTTATGACGAAGTTGGCGATATTCCTCTCTTTCTTGTTCTTCTGTTTCTTCTCATTATTCTTCTATTATTATTATTATTATTATTAGTATTATTATTATTATGATTATTAAATAGGAAGCCGCAGTATATATAGCTAGTAGTCGGAGTAGTAGGTTAGTTCTCGTAGCAGTAGCAGTAGAAGGAAAATAAGTAGCAACCCAGGGCCAGCAGTAGTCTAATAGTTTTATTCTTATAACGCATACCTCCTAGAAATTACCCATTAGGGAAAGGTAATGCAAGTTTGCAATGGAGGGGTGATTTTCTGCGTCAAATTATTTATTAACTATTCACTGGCATTTTTTTCTGCTTACTTTGGCATTCATTCTGAAGACTTCCCGTAATGAAACTTGTGAAATCTAGCAAATAAGGCCAAGTTTCAAAAATCACAAACAGACCAACAATTTTCAGCGTTAGACTAAACGAAGCTGCATTAATCCTTAAATTGTTTTCCAGTTAATCCATGAAAATCATTAACCTAAACCACAGAGCATCTGCTCATGATATTCTACAACAATAGTCACGAAAGCGCACGCTAAGTGCTAACAGGATGTAATTATTAATAAAAAAAATACTAATAATTCCTGCTAACATCGCCCCTACCCCGGCAAGATTGAACTGCCTCCTTTATTGTGAGTCTTTGGGCAAATTTAATGTCACCTCCATCCACTCAATAACAGATTAAGCGGATGATAAAACCTTACGGTTAGATTTTACTAATCATGCGTAAAACAATTACACAATCACTAAAAATAAAAATAGCAATACCCAACAAAACACTCAACAAAGCACTGTCTAACTGTAAGATCCCATCCGCTGTGGCGATGTGCATAAAAACATGGCATATTAACAACCGCTTTAGGCTATTATCTGTATACATATAGTGGTGTAACCAGGCACATCATTTGCCCCACTTTTTAGGAAATAGGGATTACCGAACAAGACTTCAAAACCCACTCCCATTAAGTAAAAGATAATCCCATATTCATAAGGGAGCTCTCTCTCTCTCTCTCTATTGTTATATAACAAAACGTGAATCCCCTTTCAAAGAAGGAAAATTATCTCGCGGGGGAAAACAGAAGCGAGTCATTCTCCCACTCTGTGCAACGGGATCGCGAGCTCGTCTCCAGCGGCATAAATCCGCGCCTTCACGTTACCGTCACAGTGCACTTCTACCATTAGCCAGGGGTCAGTTTTGCATTTTCCCCCGTCAAACTAATAGCCTATTTCAGAATACTTCGCGGCGTTTAGGCTACCAGAAATCTTGAGAGTGTGTGGATAGCCTATCTCACAAATCTGAGTAAAGTACCTTGATGTAGAACAGATGTTGCAGTTTATATAAAAAGGGCGTTCTTCGGGCGAGGGAAGCGGAGTGAACTCAAGAACCCGAGGAAATACTATGGTTTACTATGTTTTTATAATAAAGGGCCAGCGTGTATTTGAGGTACGGAGCTATCGCAAGGTAAAGTACACCATTATAATTTGACTAATTAAAGCGGTTTATCGTTTAGCCTATGCGCAGGCTGTTTGACAGTGATATTGTTTCAGATTAGACTAATTAAGACAGGCGTGCAAGGAATATGAAAATCAACTCAATAATAATAATAATAATACAAACTTACCGTCATCTGCGTGCGCTCTTGATGTTATACAAAATGCCAATAAGAATCCAAACAGTGATGTGAATATATCCATCTTGTGGGGTGTTTTCACCCTTTAATTCTGGAGAACAAGTTGCTGTCAAAGTCTCCTCTCTGTTAAGTATCTAATGTTTCCCTTATCGAACGACAAAAAAAACACTTGAAAATTTTGGCACACGAACGCAAACGTCGTTTCTACCACCTATCTTTTTCCACAGACAATTGGTTAAATTTAATATCGGTTCCGCTTACATTTCACAATAGCCGAATACGGCATGACGATTTACCGTGGTGCAAATAATTACTACAAAAGTAAGTAAAATAAGTCGAACGTCTAAATAACTTCGCCTTTACGCATTACTCTATGAAACACCGTGCTCAAAATAACGTCTCTCCAGGTTCTGTAGATCCACAGTTATGTACGAGTCCACCGGATTGACGATTTTTCTCCAGCTAAAGCATAAAATGTGGCTTTCGGCTACCACCAATTCCAATGCCTGGAGATATGTTACCCGGTCTCCTTCTCTCCGTTATCCTGTGTCTTACTTTGTTGGCATAACATGAAATAAACCGACGAACGGAGCACTAGCTCGTAAAGCTCCGGAGTTGATCTTCCATATGGTGAATCCGGGATCAAGTTCGTCTCGCTTTAGAAAGTATCAGTGGCGTGTTACAGCGCTCCGTCTATCTGCACAACCTCCGCTCTCTCCCGACACGTCTGTCCTCCACTGCGTTCGAGAGCCGAGTCCGCGAGCAGCGCTGCGGCAGCTCGCGCATGTAATAGCATTAGACCGGAGCAGCTATCGCATTACCGCCAGCGCCTGGGCCCGCCCCCCTCCCGTCAGTGATTAAAGAGGAGCATTCACTGACGTTTTCTTGCTTTAAAGTTATAAAAAGAAGGGAGGGGAGGAATTTCAGGAGCGCTAAGCACCGCCGCGCGCTCGCGAAATTTACCGATACAAAACCACGACCGCTTTGTGGCAGGCTATAGCCCGTATCTGTAACGGGGGTCCACATATGCTTAATAATTTGAAGGGACTGTCAGCAACAATTAGCCATACGCTTCGAAAACAAAGATGAGGCAGATAATGATAATGGTATTAACAGCCCAAAAGAACGAGACAATGGTTAGGAGCCTAATGAATGTCTGAGTAAGCTTAGCTTAAATGCTATCAGAATCACGTATCGACTGATCGCCCCTGGCTGCTGAAAAAAGACAGTAGAGCAGTTATTAATAAGACTGCGGTAGGCTTAAAATTTACATTTAACATTTTATTCATTATTTGGCAGACGCTTTGAGTCCAAAACGACGTACAAGTGGATGAGTTCCTCAACAAGTAAAAAGCATCAAATTCATGAATAGCAAAACGCGCGTAGAGCAGTTATAACCGAAAACAATAGTGATCGTAAGTGCAAATTAGGTTTTAAATAAGGCTAGTAAGCTTTGACGGTGGTGTAAAAATTCGTATTTTATAATTGTGCTCGAAATAACAGCTTTTTTTCTGCGCATCCTTTCTGACTTTGAAAGAAAACCGGGGGTCACAGGGTGTTTATGTAAATGCGCGCTGGAATCGGTATTTACACTCACACGGTTGACAGCAGGCCAGAGAGGAACGTATGACTGAACACGAGCGCGTGGGAGAACAGCGAGCGCGGACAGGAATGTGAAATGAACGACTGAAAAACGTAGCCTGTCCTCAGTAACATAATAAATACACGGGGAAAGGAAGCTGCCTGCTTTCACCTGACTTGTATATGACACCGCTGGTGTTTGCCAAAAACCCCGCTTGTCTGCTCCAGAAGTAGGCCGTTCTACAGCCTGCTGAAGAAGAAAAAAAACAGCTCAAGCTAGGCTTTGAAACAGCTGGTAGCTGGTTGACCAGTTGAGACATTACATTACATTATTGACCAGCTACCAGTTTAACCCCTTGAGCCATAACCAGTTCAACCAGCTCCAAATTCAACATGGTTTGACTAGCTGAAGTTATGTTTTGAAACAGCTGGTAGCCGGTATTTCAAGCTGGTCATAGCTGGAGTTTACACCAGGGCAGATAGTCTAGTCAAGGGAGCTACATGCCCTGTCAACAGAAGTAAGAGTGACGACCCTCGTTCGGTACAGTAAATAGGTGTGTTGTAGAAAGACCACAGGTAAAAATAAGGATAACGATAGCTAGAGTACTCAGAGGTAGAGTACAACAGCTGGGCCTACTCAAGTACACTCACCACGTTCCACAACTTGGTTTAAGCTCAAACTGAATCTCATTCTTATTCCCGAAAAATGAACAAAAACTACCCACTTATCCCCCGCTTATCGTGTTTCTTCCAGGGAAAGGACCCGTAGAAGTGGACACTGTTTGTGTACAGTCCCGGGACATCCGCACATTAGTTGTCGGGTCCATAAGTGCTTGGTGTCATCTCTTCGGTTCAGACGAATACAGCCGTTTCCTGACTGATACTCGTTGAGGCCGAGCTCCTTCAAAATGTTTACGCTTGCCTCAAAGCTGGAAGCGAGGGGGGGGGGGGCTAGGAAAGATCTGAGGGGGAGAGATTTCTCAGTCCGCCACAAAAGAGCACATGAAAGCTGGAAGAGGCTTCATCCTACAGAGAGACCCAGACCCCTAATCGTCCTCTCTCCTCTCACGTGTTCCACCCAGAACCCGACCCCAGAACCCGGCCCCGGCCCCGGCACCGGCACCAGAGCAGCGCTGGCATCGAATCCGACACGCTAACTACAGAGATGGGAGCTCTAATGACACAGCAGCTCCCAAATCCCTGACTGGGCCCAAAAATAAGTTACCCACCAATGTCATTATGGTCCCAGCCCGCACTCTGCCTGTTTGTATTACGCACAAGGCGGAAAAAGTCGTGGGGAGGGGCGGGGGGGGGGGCTGGGGGTGGGGAGAGAGTTTGCCAGCTGTGACATAAAGAGTCTTAAAAGTACCCCCTCCTCCCCCTCCCATCCCCCCCCCCCCCCCCCTCTCTAATGGGATTATTGGATATCCAATTAAGAGTTTTTTTTTCAGTGTGTTCAGTTCCAGGTGGATTCCTGGCTATGGAATGTCGATCATGTGATCGGTGCAACATCCCGCCCGCCCCCCTCTCTTCCCAGTCAGCACGGTGTCACTGCCTGACTGCTATTCCTCGGAGTGTCGGCCCTCCCGGCTCGGAATGGGCCCGGAATTCCGCTGCATATCCGGACCCGCTGTCAATCGCAGGACGGTTTCCAGGGAACAGGGGAGGGCTGGGTCACATGACTACTGTGTGTGTGTGGGGGGGGGGGGGGGGGCGGCGGGGGGGGGGGCTTGTACACTGATCTCACCACCTTCTGAAGCACAAGCTTCTCCACACTAGCCATGTCCTCTGGACAGGAGGACAGGAGGGCAGGAGGGAGGGCGGGCGGGCGGGCGGGCGGGGGGGGGGTCTTGGTCAGAGAACAGGACCCTGTCTGCACTCTCTCCGGGCCGGTCGGGGGGAGGCCTGGCTGCAGCTGAAGGCCCATTGTATTCGCCTCTCTGTGGAGACCGGCGGATCTCCGCATGTGGCCTGCCTGTCCTCACTCCTCACGCTCCCCAATAAACGCGCAGCCCCGTTTCAGGGGGGTGTTCCTCATCTGCCGGCCGGCTCCCGCCTGCGCCCCCCCGTTCTCCATATCGCCTGACACCCCCCCCCCCCTTCCCCCAAATCACCCCATCAAAGTTCTAAGGCACACTCGTCCATGACCGAAGGGAATTATATTTTTCTTTTCTTTTTGAAAGGATCACTGCTGTTGGGGTTGGTTGGCCTTAAAGTGCTGCACAGAGCAGCCCTGTGACTGACTTTCCTCTGAAGCCCGGGGCAGCCTGTAGCCATGTGGCTAAGGTACATGACTGGGACCTGGAAGGTTGTTGGTTCAAACCCCGGTGTAGCCACGATAAGATCGGTGCGGCTGTTGGGCCCTTGAGCAAGGCCCTTAACGCTGTGTTGTTCCAGGGGAGACTGTCCCCTGCTTAGTCTAATCAACTGTAAGTTGTTTTAGCCAGGGCTAGCCCCAGAGCTCCAGCCCAACGGTCTTAGCCACTTCCCGAGGTCCTCTCGCCCTTACAGATGTGGGGAAAACCTGGCCTGGCCTGGCGTGGAGTGGAGTGGAGTGGACGGGTGATGGTAATAACATTAACAGAGCTGCGATGGAACTCAGCGAGTAGATAGAGGCTGTTGTCTGGGCACAGGACACAGACAAAGGGCTGTTATCTGTGTTTACACGGGAGATTAACAGCTCTAGAGATAGCTCTGTCTCTCTCCCTCTCTCTCCCTCCCTCCCTCTCCCTCTCTCCCTCTCTCTCTCAGCCTCGACTCACGGATAATCAACACCAGTTTCCCCTCATCATTTTATTGACAGACACCATGCGCTCAAATGATGTGATGACACAGGGCTAAGGTTGAGAGGATGATAACACGTTTTTTTTTTTTTCCCACGGAAAACTCACAGAGAGCAATCTGGTTTCCCAAGAGACTCTATGATACGGTGCCGCAAAAGACGTGACCCCCTCACCTCACCCCATCAGTTATGTCCTCTCACTCAGAAGTGAGAGAGTGTCATTTTTATATACAGTGCCGTTCACACGGCTACGCGCACGTGCCAACGTACACGGTCGCGCAAAATACAGTATTTGCTATCTTCTAGGCGCGGGTCTCATCAATAAGGTACTGCCTCTATACGGGAGCAGTAAATTAGGATGTCAACAGCACATGAGTGCTACTGACATAGTAATTTACTACCCGCCCCATGCTGACGAATGGCTTTCCCCTCTCGCCTGTGAAAGAAACTCAACATATCATTGCCTTTTTCATGTCCAAAAATGTTCGCCGGTTATTTTCGTCACGACACGTTATTCTCGATTCCCCCCGCCCACCACATAAACGCACAGAACCCCAATGTAATTATTGCATCTGAATCCTGTAATCTCCCCCTATCCTCTGGCCGTGGCCCCAGCAGAGTTCAGCTATACGCTTCGGAAATACGCGCACGCATCTGGAGTCTGTGCTGGTGCCCGCAGCTTTGCTCAGGGCGGCTGTGTGTCGTCTCTGCCGCGCGCACGTTTCGTTTTATCGGCACCGCGAGGACGCCAGCTACCGCTTCTGTCACCACGGCTCGCGTTACGATTGGCGTGATAATCTCAAATAGCGTCCAGGGACTCAGGAAAAGCCGATGGTAGGTGAGCAGTGATGTTTTTACTGTGTGTTCGTGTTCACTTGGCCCAGTCTCAGAGAATCTGTTTTCGTTTTTTCCTCGCAGTCAGAAATTCATTGCTCATCTGGGGGAAGTCCATCCACTAGCCTGTACCTGGTGGCCAACAACCCCCCTCCCCTCATTTTTGGTGCCCACTCTCTGTATCCACTCTCTGGTAAAAACACGCATGAGGTCCTGTGATGTCTCCAGATTTCCATTGAGATACTGTGCATTACTCAACAGGTTTACGTTAACAGCATTATTGTTATTATTATTATTATTATTATTATTATTATTATTATTATTATTAATGTCCACTATCAGTGCCTAGCGACAACCTCCATTTCGACCAGCAATTTCGATTTGGCCGTGCAACACCAGCGACGCTATTCTCGGTTTGACCGTAAGGGGGCAGGTGTCTGCCAGGGGAGAAACGGCAGAGGAACACAGCGCGATACGGAACGTAAAGAGCCTGACAAGACAATTCTGTATGACACACTGAAAGAGAAACGATATCGAAAAATCGTGTCACGGTTACGTGCAGGTATCAGTCTAAACTGTCCAGAGCCCGTTTCCTTGGCGGTCCAAGTTTGACAGCTGTGATAATTGTCGTGGCGAACAGCTCTCCCCAAATGGCGAATAGACAGGATGATTGAGTGAGCGCTGCTAATTGTGGCGTTTATTGGGTACATTCAGAGACGTTTAAACAGTCGACAGATTGGGAGGCTTTGATGTTTAAAACAGCAGTTGAATGGCGCTGGCATTGATCATTTATTCATTGTTTGTGGATTTAAAAAAAATGAAACGGGCATACAGTTATTCATTCATGTCAGTTATGGGGGATGGCAACTGGTAAGCTCACATATTGTAAAAATGTTAAAATTCTGATTAAGCATTAATAGAGACAACAAAACGTTTTTTTAATGCCTGGTGTACTGAACTATGCCATCGTAAACAGTTTTCCTCAAACTTTTATTTCTAAATCTAAAGTCTAAAGTCTTTCTAAGCCGTAAGCGGAGTCAGTACGGATGGCTATTTAGGTCGGCCTATCTTGAAACAAATATCATGTGTCCAGAAAGTAAACGCCATCTACACACGGTGATGGGACAATATAGACCCTACACAAGTGTATTGTCTATTGAAATGCTTAACTTTCAGGCTAAACACATGTTAATAAACAGCTACAACACACAGCGCTGTGTAAAAACACGACATGTGGCTTTGCCTGGGTGACAGAGCCCCCGTTGTGTGACGCAAAACACACACACGCACACAGAGCCTGTTTAGCATGACGTCACTCCTCCCCAGATCTAATCATTGATAAGGCAGGGTTCAGGGGTACAAACAGAGAGGCTGACCTCTGACCCCTGCAGAGCTCCACTCCCTTGTGTGGCTTGTGTGACAGGAGGACAAGGGGGTGAGGGCATTGCTCATGACCAGGGGGTGAGGGGGTGAGGATATTGCTTATGGCCAGGGGTTGAGGGGGTAGGAGCATTGCTTATGATCAGGGGATGAGGGGGTGAGGGTATTGATTATGGCCAAGGGATGAGGGGGTAGGAGCATTGCTTATGATCAGGGGATGAGGGGGTGAGGGTATTGCTTATGACCAGGGAATGAGGGGGTGAGGGTATTGCTTATGACCAGGGGATTAGGGGGTAGGAGCATTGCTTATGATCAGGGGATGAGGGTATTGCTTATGACCAGGGGATTAGGGGGTAGGAGCATTGCTGATGACCAGGGGCCTGCAACCCTCGTCCTGGAGAGCCAGAGTCCTTTTTTGTTTTTCTTTTGTTGTTACTCTGTTCTTCATGAATCAATTAGAACAGCTGATTACAAAGTTAACTCCCGTTGCCTGGTTTCCGCGGGTCTGAACTGGGTGCCGATTGTAAGGTGAAAATGAAAAACAGCAGAGCTTCTGGCTCTGCGGGCCCCTGGCTTATGAGCAGGAGGAGTCTGGCACACTGCAGTGGAAATGCTCCATTGATCAAACACCTGGAACAGGGAGCGCACAACAAGGGCTAATCCGTTTCAGGGTTTTCTTCTCCAACTTCTGCTCTTATTTATTTCATGAGCGCAATCATATCTTGATCTGACGTTTGTGTACGTGCCAGCTATGGCCACAGACTGTAACTCGAAGCTTTTACTGTGCTCAAGAGCAGGAGTGAACCGGCGTGGCTTATAGGGCTGTGAGAAAACTAAAACTACACTGCAATAAAACCCCCAAAAATAAGTCAGTCTTATATTCAACTTATTCTTACATTCAGAATTAAAATCTTATTTCTATTGCTTTTTTGCTAAATGAGACCCAAAAAAACTACCAATGAGGGGAGAAAGTTTGACTCATTTCAAGATTTGGCAGTGGGGTGATACTGCAACCAGTATCACAAAACAAGTGAATATTTTGTACTTGAGAGAAGAAAAAAAAAAGATCTTAAGTCTTACGTCTTAAGTTTGCTTATTTCAAGACTAAAAACACTTGTTGAGACGGACATTTTTTGCAGTGTAAGGTAATCGGTTGGAGCCAAAACCAGAGCACGGACTAGCTCCAGGCTACCTCCAGGCTACCCCCACACCTCTCCCCCTGCCCTTATCTCAGACACAGAGTGACAGAGTCGTTTCGCCATCTCTTTCTTCTTTATCTCCTCCGTTTTCCCGTGTTGCCGTAAGTTTCGCTCCTAATTGCCAGAGGAGCCCTGGGTCGCTCAGGCGTTTCGGGGGGGGGGGGGGCTGTGGGGGAATTGTGGGGGTTTTGTTTACTATAAATCTCACTGGCCAGGAAGTAGTCCGGCCTTTTGTTCCGAGAGGTACGAAAAAAGTGCCTAAAAAAGGTACAAACACTTGTCACTGCGGTGCTTATCCTGAAGGTACGTAAAATCGCTCCCCTACCCAGCAGTGCGTAATTCATTTGTCGCTTTGTTCTGGTAAAAAGTACTTAATAGCACTGAAAAATATCATTATTGTACTATCAGGAACAAGGTACATTAAAGAAATTTGCTCCTTAAAGAACAAAAATGTACCTTTATTTCTGAGTGCAATCTCTCCCTTCCTTATTGCGTATTATAAGGTCTTTATGATCACACACACATATATATATATATATATATAGAAGGAGGAGGAGGTGGTGGAATGGTAAACAGACAGACCTGAAAATGTCATTTCACCCTACAGTGCGTTGTCGAGTCGTCCATTAGACAGCCGGGAGGGTATCCAGAGACCAGCGCGCATTTCCGGGGAATAGAGAGACTATGGGACTGTCAGTCTGCCATATATGGCCCTGACATGGGTCTATGGGCTCACTCTCCATATGTTTACATTGAGTGAAGCGGAACTGTCGCTGGCGTCCCATAGAAACCGGAGCTACGGGTCAGCGAGATCAATGCATACCTCGGCCCAACGGGATCAATGCTGCCACTTTAGCTCTTGCCATGGGGACAGGGGGGGCCAAAATTCGGGAACTTTACGCCCCATATTGGTCAATACCAATCGATAGGAACGAACAGGGGTTGCGCGCCCTCCACCACTGGGTCAGTGGATCTGGGGGAAACCACTGCGGATCAAAACAAGCCGCGGGACGGTCTGTCAAAAGAGATTGTGTATATGGCTTTAGTTCTGCGGATCAAAACAGGAGCTGTTGGGCTGTATTTGGTGAGAATATGCCGGACGGGACTCCCCGCTCGGGGGTGAGTAGGAGCGGGGCCCATATGGCACACAGACACGGCGCAGCGCGGTTACGGGAGCACACACACGTCCTGCTGGGTCAGTGTAAGTGAAAACAGGGGAGCCACCGGGGAGCTCTGAGCCCCGTGAAAGTATCTCAAACTCAAACTGGGCCCCCACCTCCACAGGCCCCGCATCCCTGTACAGTCTCACCGCAGTGAGAGGGCCCCTGTCTGTTCGGGCCCTTGGAATAATCCTAAATTCCTCACCCCCACCCGAGTGAAAGAGAGGTGCTTGAGAGTAGGTCTGACTGAGGGATGTGGAAAAAAAACAAAAAAACACACACTACTCTTAGGTCTTCAGTGAGAGGCTACATGTATGTAATGTATACCTGACCTGTTGAAAACCTGTGGGTTGAAACATGTGTGTGTGTGTGTGTGCATGTGTGTGTGTGTGGACGTGCATGTGTGTGTGTGCATGCGTGTGTGTGTGGACGTGCGTGCGTGTGTGTGTGTATGTGTTCAATAAATGGGAGCATCGAAGAGTAGTGTGCAGGGTTTTTTCTTCTTTTAACATTTGATCTCTCCTCCAACTCCAGCACGGAAAGACTGGGATATGTCTGTTTTTCCCTCACTTTCAGACCAGAGAGGAGCCATTAGTGAGGATCTCACACACACACACACACACGCGCGTAGCCTCTCTAACTGCCTCCCACCATGTTCAATCTTCTCAGCACTGAGCTCCAGCGCATGTGGGAGTGTATATACTATTACCGCACAGTAAATTGTACAGTGTTTTTTCTATCCCTGATTTTCCCTATTTTTCCCCGACTCCGAACTCAACCAAACTTTTCCATCTCTCACCGGCAACCCCTCCTGCTGACGTCGGGAGGAGATGGCAGATATGTGACTCTTCCAAATTCGCGTGACGCCAATTCTCGCTATTTTTTCTATTAGAGCTATTTTCTCAAGACCGCAGTTGCCCGGTCTGACCAGAAGTGGCCGCTAGAGAGCGGGGAGACCAGCGGAAATCCCAGTATACCCCCCGGCGAGGATGAGCCAATTGTTGCCTCGCCAAAGAACACCTCCAGTCATCGCCAGCAACGGTGCAACCAGGACTCAAACAACCAGTCACAGGGGCTTAACAAGTCCCCAAAACGTTCAATGTTAAGCTGTTCCTGTGTACACGATCCCTCTTCGACTCTGTTAGGGTTGAATTAACACTGGACATTTTACTGCTGGGCTGCATACGCAGTGCAGCGACTGGCTGACATGCGTAAACCTTAAACATTGTTGGACCAAATCGTCCCCAACAATCCCTGTTATTTAAAAAAAAAATATATATATTATTTTAGGACTGCAGATCAGCTCCACATATCTACGTCTGTGGAGATTGAGTGACCCTGCTACGTCGTGAAACAGAAAGCGGATTAAAAGACGGAGCTCGCAGAGGTTTAAAGAGTTTTTCTCAGCGCTGAACCCGTCTCATCTTAAGAGCAGATGAAAGAGAATGGCTAATGAAGTGTCTGAATCACCAGCTACCATCCATTGTCTGAACTAAAATGGGGTAACAATCGGGCCCTTGTGTGAAGAGGAAGAGAGAGGAGAGGGGGAGAGAGGAGAGAGGAGAGGAGAGGGGGAGAGAGGAGAGGAGGGGGGAGAGTGGAGAGGAGGGGGAGAGAGGAGAGGAGGGAGAGAGGAGAGGAGAGGAGAGGAGGGAGAGAGGAGACTCACCTGGGTACAGATGAGAGGATCAGAAAAGCACTGAGAGGCGTGTTTTGTTTCTGAGCTCACCTGTTCTTCCAGGGGAGGAGCGGAACACCTGGGACAGGTGTGTGGGTTTGGGTGGGGGGGGTCTCAGCACCCGCAGAACGTGCTCCAGAAGGAGGTGAGGTCAGCTCGGGGGATGGGGGGGAGCCGGAGACGCTCCCGTGGAAAAAATGTCCCAATTTCCCAATTTCCCCCGGCCCCGGAATAATCTGGAACAGCCTGTGACTCTTCTCAGAGGCAGATTAACCAATAATCTAATTGGAGGAAATGACAGAATCCCATGGTCGGGTGGGGATGGGGGGGAGCGGGGGGGGGCGAGCCGGGTGGGTGGGCGGCCGGGGGGGGTGGGGTTGGGAGGGGGCCGTGGGGTTGGGGAGGGGGGGGGGGGGCTGGCCTGTTCAGGCGTGGAGACGAGGAAACAGGAAGAGGGGAAGGGAAATGAGGACTGCGCGGGTCTCAGATTCGATTTCGCGCTGGCGCGTCAGGGCCCGTTGCCGGGGCGGACGGCTGATTAACGAGCCCTAATTGATTGGGAAGCGTGGCCTGACGGACAGCCTCGGAGCGCCGCGGCAACATCTGCTCCTTCCCAGACTTCCCAACGCCGGGAAATGCGCCGATCAAGGTCGAGTCAAGGTCACGGGACGGACGTCGAGGAGTGAACGACAATAAACACACCCACCCCCCCCCCACCCCACCCCGCACGGGTGCGCCCAAACCCAGGCAACCCTCCCGACGAATCACACGGCAATAACGGAGGATTCCCGGCGTTCACCGGAGAAATAATGCGGAATCTTGTCCCGGCATCCGGCACGCAGCCCCCCCCCTGTCTCTCCGCATTAGCCTCGCACCCCCTGACGACCGCGGGGGCCCCAGAGCCCGGGAGAGCTGACAGAAAAGTGTGGGAGACGCATAATTGTTTCAGAGAGCGGGGGGGAGATTCAGACGGGAGATGATTACGGCGTTATAATTCCGGTAATGTAATGGAGGTCGGCGGCGGGAGGCAGGCCGGGAGGCGGGATCGGGATCGACGTTCCCGTCGGCACAGGTGGAAGCTCGCCGCCCGGCCTGTCTCGCGTCAACTCGTCCTGACAAATCGGATTTGAAGGAAACGGGCGACTGGAGTAAGCATCAATAACCGCGCCTCGGCTGACGATATTTATTGACCCGAGAGGCCGCGGCCGAGGGGGTGTATCCCACAGACAGGCAGACCTCTGCATCCTGCCGTCTTCGCCTCCGGCCTAAATCCTGTCGGCGTGACATTCAATAGCCCCAATCACAGGCAGATAACATGCAGATAACGGCCCCGGCACCGCAGATGCCATCTCCGACTTGACAGGGCATGTCAGCGGCTCAATTCAACACAATGGACCCCCCCACCTTTGACTCTTCCCCAAAAACACCAAACACCCCCCCCACCCCCAGACACCCTTGTTCTATCTTGTTTGCTCATCTTTCCACAAACAAAGCCCCGGAGCATTGTGGGGGAAAACGCTGTAAGACCGAGAGGCTGCTTCTCTCTCGGATCCGCCGGCAAACGGGAGCGTCGCCCGCAAAGCGGCTAACGCAACGCCGCTTAAAGCGGGAAAAAAAGAAGTTTTATTCCGGCGTCTCCCAGCCCCGGCGTAACGCCCACGTTAAACGGATGAGGCACCTTTGATGTTAATGTCGGATGAGCCTCGGCTGCCTTTTCAGCGGACCGCAGAACAATCAGCCAGGAGAAATGAGCAGCGCAGGAGAGGGGGGGGGGAGAACGGAGGCTTTGATGTCACTGTAATACTCGCAGGGTGGGGGTTGAGGAGGATCGTGGTGAGAAGGGGGGTGGGGAGGGTGGGGGGGGGGGGGGGGGTGATGGTGATTGTTGTTTCCAAGGAAATAGGGATAATAATTGGTGGGCATGTTTGCGAGGGGGGATTATTTAAGATGCTGTTTCTGAGGGTTGCCTGTACTGACGGATTGATGCCGCTGTCCCCGGATCTGCTGTCACCTGTTTTCCACCTGCCCTTTAGCCCCTTGTATCTTGGACCTTAATCTAGGACTTTTGAATTTGTATTTGTCTCGCTACAGCTGTTCCTGATGTTGCAGTTGTCTCCGTATGGCAGTTACAGACTTGGCCCATCTAGCTTGTGTACTGGGCTTATGTTCATGGCTTCACAACCGATCATATGGTAAATGGTCGGCATTTATATAGCTTTATCCAAAGCGCTGTACAATTGATGCTTCTCATTCACCCATTCATACACACACTCGCACATTGACTGCGATTTGCTGCCATGCAAGGTACCAACCGATCATATGTGAATTGTATCTTATCTGACCTTGATATTACCTTTTTGTACGTTACTTTGGTAAAAAGCGTCTGTAATGTGATGCAATGATACAGGCCTGCAGGTGTGGATGCACACACTGGTGGTGTGTGTGCAAACACACACACACATACACACACACACACACACACACGCCAGCACACTGTCCCTCTGTCGTCAGACACAGAACGGGATGTGGCTCAGCCCCTGGCCGGTCCCGTTAAGACCCAGCGTTTTATTGGTGCTCTGGGGTCAAGATGTCACATGCACGTTTCACA
>NC_083762.1:75866904-75901904 GCF_963514075.1 Conger conger
ATCTGTTATAATCTGGAGCTGAATCTGGACGGGACATCAGCAGTTTATTTGGCACAGCAGGGGCACAGCATTCCCGGGAGGCATCGGTTATTCCGGAGGAGTGCCGGCCAGCGGGAAAGAGAAATCCATACGGCTCATCGCGTGGCCCCGACTCCGGCACTGGCATTCCCGATCTCTTTCCGTCCGTCTCTCAGGGAATAGCGTGGAGACCACTGCCTTTAACTGCCCCGAGATATCGTGTTTTTCAAAGAACACTGAAGCTTAGTGCTTTAAAGCTCACCACTCCGGGCTGTGAAAGCTCATTTCCCACAACTGCCAAAACAGACGCAGCCGACGTGTGTTCACTGACTCTGATTCTGACTCTCTGACTCTCACACTCTGATTCTGACTCTCTGACTCTCACACTCTGATTCTGACTCTCACGCTCTGATCCGGACTCTCACTCACACTGAGCCACTCTGACTCTGATTCTGACTCTCACACCGATTCTGACTCTGACTCACTCATTCTGACTGACTCTGACTCTGACTCTGACTCTGACTCTGACTCACTCATTCTGACTGACTCACACTCTGACTCTGATTCTGACTCTGACTCTCACTCTCACTCTCACTCTCACTCTGATTCTGACTCTGACTCACTCATTCTGACTGACTCACACTCTGACTCTGATTCTGACTCTGACTCACTCATTCTGACTGACTCACACTCTGACTCTGATTCTGACTCTGACTCTCACTCTCACTCTGACTCACACTCTCACTCTGACTCACTCATTCTGACTGACTCACACTCTGACTCTGATTCTGACTCTGACTCTCACTCTGACTCACACTCTGACTCTGATTCTGACTCTGACTCACACTCTCACTCTGACTCACACTCTGACTCTGACTCACTCATTCTGACTGACTCACACTCTGATTCTGATTCTGACTCTGACTCTCACTCTCACTCTGATTCTGACTCTGACTCACTCATTCTGACTGACTCACACTCTGACTCTGATTCTGACTCTGACTCTCACTCTCACTCTGACTCACACTCTCACTCTGACTCACTCATTCTGACTGACTCACACTCTGACTCTGATTCTGACTCTGACTCTCACTCTGATTCTGACTCTGACTCACACTCTCACTCTGACTCACACTCTGACTCTGACTCACTCATTCTGACTGACTCACACTCTGATTCTGATTCTGACTCTGACTCTCACTCTCACTCTGATTCTGACTCTGACTCACTCATTCTGACTGACTCTCACACTCTGATTCTGACTCTGACTCTCACTCTCACTCTGACTCTGATTCTGACTCAGACTCACACTCTGACTCTGACTCACACTCTGACTCTCACACTGATTCTGACTCTGACTCTGACTTTCACACTGATTCTGACTCACACTCTGACTCACACTCTGACTCTGACTCTGACTCTGAGCTGGGCAGAACCGATGAGGATGTAAAAGGGAACTGTGATGTCTTTGTTTACGATGTTGTCAGCGCTATGACGTAACCGCACTGTGATTTGCAGTGAGCAATCCCAGAATCACCCCCTGCTGAATAAAAAACAGCTCAAGCTATGTTTTGAAACAGCTGGCAGATGGTTGACCAGTTCAAACCAGCTCCATACTCAACATGGATTGACCAGCTCAAGCTATGTTTTGAAACAGCTGGGAGTCGGTAATTTAAAGCTGGCCATATCTGGATTTCAAACCAGCACTCACACATAGAACTGATCTGGGCCTTCTGTCACCAGAAAGCATCTGTAAATCTGTCTTCCTTAAAAGCTAAATATGGCACGCCATACAGCCTTTATTTGAAATAATACTGCTACTCTGGAGAGAAAAAACATTAAGCAGATAAAATCAGGTACATTTACACTGTCGATCCACACAGTAAAACAATTCAAGTGAGAACACGTGCCTCACCATGACAACCACTGGTGATGTTTTCCCAAACCAGGACAGGGCTTCATCAGCACGAATTGTGGGTAAATTAGGTAAGAGAACTGGATACAATGCAGTCCTTGTTATTTTCCCCCATTTTTATTCATTCTGCAAAATTTGATTTAAGAAGTATTGCATGGCATTCCGTGTGTCAATGGTGCTATAGACAATCAGATCTAAACATTAAAAGATTAAAGAATTGATTGATTGATTGATGCCCACTTTTTTTGCACAGAGACTTGTGTCTGGCAGCCAGCACATGACTGAATAAGAACAAGTGAATCTTTATGGAGTACATAAAACTTTTGGCTAACGTTCTTATTTTAGGTTTCCTCCATTTCCCGTACAATCATCCAGACTGTTTTACATCTTTGCCCCTTTTTTTTGCTTAGTCAATGTTTAATCGTTTCATTGTTGACTTCGTGAATTAACAGCTCTCCTCATCTTTACTGCATTTTATCATTGATGGGAAAAGATATGAATATAAATAAGAAAGAAGATATAGATATAAGATATAACTAATAAAAGAAGAGGCTTTATTGTCCATCACATTTAGATGTAAAATGGTCTTTGGTATATTGGCTCAATTAAAAAGAATGGCCAATCTGGCGCACATTAAAACAGAACATCAAGAGGGATATGTTAAGAGCCGCATCAATAGTACTTGAAAGCACAATAAAACGCAAAGAGATAATAAAAGAATCCAGAATACATCTGCGTGAAATCGATGAAATTGATTGTGCGGCTGAAACTCGCCGGGGTCCAGTGGCGTCCGGGCAGAGTTATACGGGGTGTGAACGGGACCGGCAGCTCCAGTCTCCGGGTCGGTCCAGAACTGCTGTTGCGGCAGGATCGCAGGCGGCAGACCTTGGGCGAAAACTCCTCAAAGTTGGAAGTCAGCACTCCTGTATAATACGCCTCATAATGCAAAATATAAAATGTCCGCGATAAAATGGCAACTTAGACTGAATAAATCGTTCACTTTTGCTCCGCGTCTTTGGCGTGATTATTGGCGGTTTCGCTCAAACTCCTCCCTCTCTTTGGGAACGGGGAGGGTTTTTTTTTTGTATACAGTAATAACTGTCATGATTTTATTCGCCTTGTTGAAACATCTAATAACTGCAAATCAAGGAATATCCAAGACCAGGGACATAAGAACAATTTTAGAGATGGATAATAATATCATAGGTCTGTTATGTATGCTTGGAGAATACAAATGCTGAATTGCATTCACTTTGCTAGAATAGTATTTTAATAAAAAATATATAAAATATTACTCTTGCAGTGTTATAATATTCCAATTACAAATTGCTCATTGCACACTGTAGCCCACTGTATATCTGGGTCTGCTGTAGCCAGCATTCTAATTAATATGAATAAAATACTCATGAATATCGATGTGCAAAAATGCATAGTGACAGGCAACTAGTTGTATACATGAAAAGTAGTGCCTGTGATTTATTTTTATTTTTTTTTTTTACAAAAATGTCCTGGTGTTGTTTCATGTTGTTTTGTGCACAAACCGTATATTTTTTTTAAAGGTGTGAAAACATTCCTGGCCTGGAGTGCAGCAATCTTCTCCCCCTTGTTAAAGACAGACATTTCACCAACAAAATGGAGTCCTTGTGTGGTTTGCCTGAACTCTATCTGATATGAAGTCCCTATATGTGGTTTGCACCAGACTGACTGTTATTCAACTGGAGTCAGTGCACAAGCCGACTGACCTAAAAAATCCCTAAATAAATCTAAAACTCAACACTTAATGCTGAGTTCACCATGAACAAACTGATCCAGTCACCCCTCTCATCCCCAGTTGAACACCCATGTGGCCATGTTAAAGACAAACCCCAGATAAACACCCACACCATCATGTTAAAGACAAACCCCAGTTAAACACCCACACCGTCATGTTAAAGACAAACCCCAGTTAAACACCCACACCGTCATGTTAAAGACAAACTCCAGTTAAACACCCACACCGTCATGTTAAAGACAAACCCCAGTTAAACACCCACACCGTCATGTTGAAGACAAACTCCAGTTAAACACCCACACCGTCATGTTAAAGACAAACCCCAGTTAAACACCCATGTAGCCATGTTAAAGACAAATCCCAGTTAAACACCCACAGTCATGTTAAACACAACCCCAGTTAAACACCCACAGTCATGTTAAACACAAACCCCAGTTAAACACCCACAGTCATGTTAAACACAACCCCCAGTTAAACACTCACAGTCATGTTAAAGACAAACCCCAGATAAACACCCACACCGTTATGTTAAACACAAACCCCAGTTAAACACCCACAGTCATGTTAAACACAAACCCCAGTTAAACACCCACACCGCCATGTTAAACACAAACCCCAGTTAAACACCCACACCGCCATGTTAAACACAAACCCCAGTTAAACACCCACACCGCCATGTTAAACACAAACCCCAGTTAAACACCCACACAGTTATGTTAAACACAAACCCCAGTTAAACACCCACAGTCATGTTAAACACAAACCCCAGATTATACTGCTCCTATCACTGTCGAGTGCCCCGAGGATGTTCATGACTCACTGGGAGTCTGCGAGACTCAAATTAAAACTCAGATCGCAGAGATAACACACCGTCCCCCCCCTCCCTCCTCCTCCTCCTCCTCCTCCCCCCGTATTAGATTAGCCAAAGTGCCGTTCTCGTAGATTAGCGAGCCACAGCGCACAGATGTTTGGGTGAGATGGGCGGGCTGAAAGTGAGCGTTGTGCTTTATTGAATAACCTGGCCCACGTGTGCGGAATTCCCCGCCTGTGTCATTCTGGCCACCTCTGAGCTCAAACCCAAACCCGTACCCAACCCTGGCAGCGGAGGGGGAACTCGTCAACGACCGCTGCCACCGCCCGATCATTACAGACCATGCGCTCGGGCGTTCATAACCGTTTTCAGAACGATATTTCACCTCCGGAGACCCAGGAGCACAAATGTTTAGGATTTAATTTTTTTTCATTTTGACATAATACAAGTGTCTTGGATGACAAAAACGATGTTGCAGTGAAAATATCTTCATATTCTCAATATTTATTGAATTGTAATTGAATTTCACTTATGTTACAAGGCATTTAGCAGATGCTCTTATCCAGAGCGACGTACAATGAAGTGCGGATCAAACACAAGTACGAGTGCGAAGAGGACCTGAGAGGACAGTACAGTTCCGAGTCCTAGTGTAACCATGCAGTTATAATCGGAACCCTTGAAGAATACATCAACTTCCAAACTAGCATACCACGGTTGGCAGCTAGAATTCCCCTGAGTACAAACAATACAATAGCTAATACAAAACACAACAATATCTATATAACTATATAAGTGCCATTATAGTCTATGACATATATAAGGATAATCATGGTGGTGAGTTAGGGAGGGAAAGGTGCAGCCCGAAGAGATGAGTCTTCAGTCTGCGTTTGAAAGAGGTCAGAGACTCTTATGTTACTGTTACTCTTACTCTTATGTAAATATAAATACTGCATAGAGCTCAGGGAAGCCACAGTGTAATGTCGTTGTTTGAGGGCGCTGATTTCAGACGAACCCCGTCTGAGTGCCCAGGTCAGGGCTGGCACTGCCCCGCCACCTCACAGCTTTCCGGCCGCTTTGAGTTTCGGGAACAAAAAACAAAATCACCCAGACGAGACGTTAAACATTCCCGGTATGTTCTGGAAGAAGCAGAGCGCCCTGTGTTTGGCCCAGTGAAACGGACGACTGGGAAGATTTACTCCTCTGTCCTCCACGGCTGAGGTTCAGCAGCTCTGGTCTCACCGGGCACCGGCCGGCACGCGTGACTGGACCTCGGGCCTGGCTGCCGGGTCAACGGAGCGGGGCGGGGATGGTGTTAATGGGTCCTGGAGGACCGCGCTCGGCTCGCCCCGCAGAACCGGGTCGAAGCGGCCCGCCTGGGTCTCCACCAGCCCGTCCTCTGCACCCCCCTTCTCCACCTCCACACCCGGGGTAGACGTGTGTGGCACCGGACCCCCGGGGCAGGGGGGGGGCACGGTAAATCACGAAAACCCTCAGAAGCGCGCGGTGTGTCATCGGAGCGGCGGGAAGTGAGGCGTGTCAAGGCAAACAAACGCTGCGTAAACATCACGTCCCTGCTGACCCCCGCTGAGCAAACGGCCCGACCGACCGTGTGTGTGTGTGTGTGTGTGAGAGTGTGTGTGTGTGTGTGCGTGTGTGTGTGTGTGAGTGTGTGAGTGCGTGTGTGCGTGTGTGTGTGTGTGTGTGTGTGAGTGTGTGCGTGTGTGTGTGAGTGTGTGTGTGTGTGCGTGTGTCTGAGTGTGAGTGTGTGTGTGCGTGTGTGTGTGTGTGTGTGTGTGAGTGTGTGTGTGTGTGAGTGTGTGTGTGTGTGTGAGTGTGAGTGTGTGTGTGTGAGTGTGTGAGTGTGTGTGTGTGTGTGAGTGTGTGTGTGTGTGTGAGTGTGTGAGTGTGTGTGTGTGTGTGTGTGTGTGTGTGTGAGTGTGAGTGTGTGTGTGTGTGTGTGTGTGTGTGTGTGTGAGTGTGAGTGTATGTGTGTGTGTGTGTGAGAGTGTGTGTGTGAGAGTGTGTGAGTGTGTGTGTGTGTGTGTGTGTGTGTGAGTGTGAGTGTGTATATGTGTGTGTGTGCGAGAGTGTGTGTGTGTGTGTGTGTGAGTGTGTGTGTGAGTGTGTGAGTGTGTGAGTGTGTGTATGTGTGTGTGAGTGTGTGAGTGTGTGTGTGAGTGTGTGTGTGCGTGTGAGAGTGTGTGTGTGTGTGTGTGTGTGGGGGGGGGGTTGAGCGATGGGGGCCTGTAGTCAGACACAGAACCGATTTCAACCCTCGCCCCCAGCCTGGCAGAAAGCAGGGCCCCAGAGATGGAGAGGACACTGGAGGGCCACACGTGTGACTGCTGACAGGACCTCCAGCCCCCCCAGGCCCCCCCAGGCCCCCCCCCACCCACCCACCCACCATATCAGCATGTCACTCCCAGGACCGGAGCCGGGGGCTGGGGAGACTTTTCAGCGCCCAGCGCGGGGTAACTCTAGCAGGAACGAGGGATGGAAACTTCAGCTGAAGAGAGGAGTGAGAAGGGCAAACAGTTGTTTGGGACGGGAGGAGAGGGGGACCGGCGGAGGGGTGGAGGGGCGGAGGGGCGGAGGGGTGGAGGGGGGTGGAGGGGTGAGGGGGGTGGAGTCGCTGTTATGTCTCCACATTCTGCTACATCCATTAGCGTGTTACAGAATGTGCGGAGGGACACTGTTGTTTTTCCCCCAACGTATGAGGTCAGCTGCTATAAACGGGTGAGGAGAGAGCGCTGTTGAACAACCCTAATTTGTAAAGGAAGAACCCGATCATCATATTACACCGTTGTCTGAAATAAAAATTAAAAATAGAAATAAAATCTGAAATTGTCTGACAGTTGTATGTAGAGTATAGGCTATAGGCCATACTATTCAAGCTCAACCAGCAAAGTAACACTGGGTAGCACACCTGACTTCAAACCTGTATTTTGGCACATTACCTAGCACAAAGCTCATATACAGTACAGAACACCCACACACCACCAGACTATAAGTGAAAACTTTAAAACAGCATACAGAATTCATACAGTATGCTGTCCTATGCCCCATAATCTGCATTTTGTGTTGGCTATCCATCTTTCTGATAAAGAGGGCCTATGGTGACATCATTAATAACTATCATTTCTTATCACAAATGAGTAGAAAATAGCAGGACCTTTTTAAAGGGAAAGAAGAGAGGAAATTATACTTTTGTGGATTTTTTTGTTTTTTTTGTTTTTTGTAATGCTACAATTTATTTAACAGTGAATTTGGTCATGTCATGTTAGCGAAGAGAGCCGCCAGTTGATGCGTTGCGCGATGTACAATAACAGTGAATTATTCATGCTGACAAACATGGGCATGGCCTGCTGTTGCACATTGGATGTCACCTCCTCTTATCCGCGGTTGCAGAGTAAAGGTTTTTAGTAAGAGAGGCAGGTTAGCCACTGAGATTTAGTCCAAGACTCAGAAGTGTGACTGAGCTGTTATTGGCAGTCAAGATCTTTTCCAGCCCGCAGCTGTTCAGTATTCTTGTTTTGTAAATACTCTTTATTTATTCTGTGTGTTTGTTTCTGAGGTTCTTAAGTTCTGCATAAATATATTGATCTGTTGCTAGCAATATTATATTTCTGTTTCTCAGCCTGATTGTTACAGGCAACACTCCCACCATTTGAAACGAAAGGAAAATAAACAGAAAGGAAAGTGAATTGCGGAAAAAAAGGAGTTAAGCCTTGAATACGTCCGAGGGAAAATTAGAATAACAAACCTGACCCGTGGAGTTTATTTTCGCTGTGGGTCTCAATTAGGTCTAATTGCGAGCTTTAACGAGGGTGACATTTTTCAGATTTAATAAATCTCTTAAAGGTGCTATCGCGGCGAGTATTTATAGAGAGAACTTCGCCCAGCTCCCCAATCTGGAGCCATCTCCATCCCTTCTCCTCGGTTTTGTTTAAAATTCCCTGTCTGGAATGTTCCGAGGTCTGCAGTAATGGACCCGAAAGTAATCGTACACCCAGGAACGGGCCGCCCCGGAATGCCGAAGCATTGAACTGGGAGAAAACTTCCTTCACACCGTTCCTTGCAGTTTATGAATGTCCTGACTGGGATGCGTAAACTGAAAACATGTCTGCCTGAGAATGATGACTTGTAGAACGAAACGTCTCAGAACGAAGTCAGGCGTATATAATCAGACTAGGAAAGTATAAACATATGACGAACGGCGAGTATCAGGGCAGGGTTTGGATCGATCCGAGTTTGTGCGTTGGCAGAGATCTCTGTGGTCCCATTGCATCTGTGAACTGCGGAACCGTGAGATGAAAACCAAACCGAACCTAATCCCAGAGAGCCATCTGAAAACTTCCCCGCACTAAATTGAAAACAGACTTACACATTCTCTGTTTATACGTGGCGAGAAAAACTGAGACGGAGATGTGAAATGTATGCGGGAAAAGTCCGTGATTGATTGTTTAATGCCGGGTTGTCGGGGCCCGGGGTTTGAAGACTTGGTCTTGGGTGTCATAAAAAATCCTTTTTCCATCAGACGGAGCCTATCTACAGCGCACCTTCGCTTCGCGAACGCCCTTCCTGTAACGCCAACCGTGCCTGACTGCGGCTCAAAACCTGCCCACTCAGCCCTTCTCCGTATCTCCATATCAGCACTATTTTTCCCCACATGGGTAAGCAATCAACATCTCAGAAATTTTAATTCTTTAAAATACATAAAGTTGTGTTTTATGACTTCTGTGGCTGACGCTGACTGTTCGGGGAAATACCAGTAAGCTATATATTATCGATAGCAAAGGGGGGGGGGGGGAAGGCAAGTTCCCAAAGGTTTAAAATTATTACTGTGGAAGTCCTTGCAGTGACAAGTAAACCCTTTGCATGGAGACAGCGAGAGAGAGAGAGAGAGAGAGAGAGAGAGAGAGAGAGAGAGAGAGAGAGAGAGAGAGAGAGAGAGAGAGAGAGAGACGTGCAGCGCAGAACATACAGTACATAGGCCTAGATAGATACAGACAGACGGACAGACAGACCGTAATGGCACTTATGTATAGATATCGTTACTTGTATAGGTATTGTTGTTTTTATTGGCTGTTGTTGTATTCTAGCTGTCAACTGTGGTGTGCTAGTTTGAAAGTTGATTGTACTATTCAAGGGTTCTGAATTTCTGTATGTTTACACTAGGACTCGGAACTGTACTGTCCTCTCAGGTCTACTTTTGCACTTGTTCTTGTGATTGATTTGCACTTTGTTGTACGTCGCTCTGGATAAGAGCGTCTGCTAAATGCCAAGTAATGTAATGTAACAGAGAACACATACAGACGGATACACGCTAACAGAAAGAGTAGCAGTCAACAACTGCTTACACACCACGAGACATTCCAACAATTCGGACATCCATAAAAAAATGTGCCCTGTTTGACCCTTAAAACTGAGCGAAACGAATGGAGTTAAATGCCCGCCATCACACCACCTCAGGAGCTGCCCGCGCGGTATCCTACGGCACCGGTCCCGCCCGCTCGCCGTTCCCTGATGGCACAGCGTGTGTGCGGGAGGTAACGGTATTTCCACAGCGATGTGTTTGGAGAAGCCGTGGCAATGCATTCCATCATTTTACAGCGGGAAAGAGAGCCGCTCATGTGTATCTGAGCATGGCCGATGGGTGTGTGTCAGAATGAACTCACTGGGTAAACACAGACGCAGCACTGGGGCATTTCCCATGTTTCATTTGGAATCTTGGTCATTCGAATTGTAACCGTTTTAACGGACGTCTGCTATTATTTCATCTTTCTTCTGTAGGCTAATTACTTACCAATGTCGAATTCGTTTTTTGGTTGTATTTGGCTGTAGCTCGACACTACTGCAAATGATGATCCAGCCTTCACTGTGAATTCATTAAGAATGTTAAAGAATTAGGAACATTTCCGCAGTGAACAACACCGTCGTTTCAGAAGTGAAAGCGCATACAAACGTTGTGAAACATGCAGTGAATCTGCACCTAGGTACTACAAATGTGTTACTGCTGAAACGTGTTCTTTTGCGTTTGAAAGTTTGAATTATTGCCATCTATATGCCAAGCTAAACCTAAATAGTTTTTATAAGCACTTTCATAGCTCAAGGTTTACAAACCATGTTAAAAGTTCCCATGATCTTTGCCACACGAGGCATTATATCATTATATCTGGAGGATGTTAAAATGGAGGGTTCTTTTTAGGGATGGCAGATCCGAATGCCCGGACAAGTCTGAAGAATTCCACAGCCATGGTGTTAACATCCACAGGAACTGAAGTGATGTCAGTTCACACTCCCCTGCTATCCAGACGGCCAGTCACAAGATGATCTAAAACGTTTTATTTTTATTATTATTGCTCCCCCCCCCCCCATCTGTACAAATAAAGACGGGAGCTGTAATGCTGTAATGTGTGATCCAACGCAATGTGCATAACAGACTACAAATTAAAAATGTCATCACATTCTTCATTTTGTGCCCTTTTACAATGACATCAGGGCCCATTGCTCACCACTGTTTGTCTGTGGTGTTTACCGCATCGTCTCGACTCAATAACAAAAACATCGCATTTACTTTATGACACATCTTCAATTAGGAGCCCAGTCTAAAGCATAGAAGATCTGAGGCTCCACACAGGAAAGTCCCATGAGTTTTAGGTTGTGCTGTTTTTTGGGGATTGGCCACTGGGCCCAGAAGAGCAGAGTAATTCTACTGCAGCAGGTCAGCAGTTTGAGGTGGGGACCCATGGGAGATTCTCTCTTCAGATGTGTGCGTCTGTCAGTGTTAAGTTACTGTTTGGGTTTTCAGGCTTTCAGATGTTCTGGGCAAATTATTTTCCCTGAGAGTCCAACCATATCCTCCATACCTACCTCCACACCCTGAACATTACACGTAAACACAGACAGAATGTGTGCTCTGCAAACACACACACAGACACTCACACTCTGAACACAACACACTCTAAACACAAACACACATACACAGACTCTTAACAGTACACACACACTCTGAACACAACACAAATAACACACTGGACACCACATATATACATACATACACACAAACACACTCTAAACACTGCACACACTCTGAACACAACACACATACACACACACACACGCACAGACTGAGCATACATTCCTGCACACACACACACACACACACACACACAATCTTAACACACACATGCACAAACACGCTTAACACTACACATATACATAGACTCTTAACATTACACACACACACACACACACACACACACACACACACCTCCCCAGCAGTCCTTTAGCAGGGAGGAATATGGGGGCCGATCCGGAACGTGGAAAAAGGGCTCCGCTCGGCCTCGGAGTGCAAAGCCGATGGGAATGTTCCGGAGACAGCGGCAGAGGAACCCTACACCGCAGAATTACGGGGGGGAAGCCGGCCCCGCTGCCAATCAAAACACGGTGCCCGTCCCTCAGGCCCAGCGCTAATTTGCGTGTGTGCGTGTGTGTGTGTGTGTATGTGTGTGTGTGTGTGTGTGTGTGCGTGTGTGTGCGTGTGTATGTGTGTGTGTGTGTGTGTGCGTGTGTGTGCGTGTGCGTGTGTGTGCCAGGCAGTCAGCTGAGATGGGGGCCGCTCTGTCAGGCGAGAGTGCCCCAGCGGAGGAGGGGTGGAGGGCAGGGGTAGGACCCAGAGCTCACAACCAAGAACCGCGCCAGTCACGCTCTTTCAAATGGAAACCTGGCAACCCCCAGGGGGGTTCCCCAAATTAGTGGCAAGCCGCAGGCAGGTGAGAAAAGTGTTGGCGAAGTCTTCCGTTGACATCATTTCTGCTAAAAAGTAGCCGACCAATCAGAGGTGAGTAGACAGCCATTTTGCTGACAGCCGGTGACCGCGGAGCTCCTTGCCTGAACCCCCCTGCCCCTTGGCGGGCTCAGGGTCCCGTCCTGACAGTGTTGAAAAGAAGATGGATGACCCCTCCACACGTGGAGTTTCCACACCAAACTGCTCTACCGCTGCTGTCGGCAGGAACAGGAAACTCCCCGCTCGAGTGCCGTCCGTCACATGATCTCAGGACGCAGCGTCAGGCCACACAAATAACCATCCCTCGCAGAATGGCGCTACTGTCCGCCAAGAACTTAGATTAGCGTTCTCAATGAGATAGTGTTCTTCTCGGCAATAACTACTGAACCAGCCCCTACATGTGATGACTTTGTACGGATGCCTTTTTGCACCGTCACGACTAAAAAAACCGAAAAAAACCACAAGCGTTGTTCTGATAAATATATTTTTGGATAAGTTTTACGATTTCTGCTGCTCACGGTCCCTCCCGCGGTGTGTTTTTTTTCCCGGCTTGCTGCTCGTAACTTCTCCTTTTCTGCCGATCACGTTCTCGCTTTCAGGCAGAATCGGGGCCCGTCCACGGGGCCCCTCGCCACGGCAACGGCAGCAAAGCTGAACAAACTCTCTCTAAAACAACCGTGTCACGGAACACAGGGGACGGACAGCAGGAATGTGTGTTCTGCTGAGTCTCACACGCTCAGCGATCACTTCACTGGGCAGACCTGCTCACCAGCTTGTTAATGCAAATATTTAATCGGCCAATCGTGTGGCAGCGACTAAACGCATGAAAGAGGTTCAGCTGTTTTTCAGACCAAATCTCAGAATGGGGAAGGAATGTGATTCTAAGTGACTTTGACCGTGGAATGATTGTCGGTGCCAGACAGGGTGGTTTGAGTATCTCTACTGATCTCCTGGGATTTACACGCACAACGGCCTGCAAGAGTTCACAGGGAATGGCGTGAAAAACATCCAGTGAGCAGCAGTTATTATTCATATAAACCAGCCATCATCAAATCTGGCCCTCAAATCCAAATCTGTTAGATAGCTGAACAATTAGTGCTACTGTTTGGCCAGACTGTCTTCACACCTGACTCCCAGGTAAAGGGAGGGTAGAAAACCAGCACTTCTCAGCCCTGGAGGACCATGATTTGATAATCCCTGATATGGACCAATCGTTATTATCGGCAGTAATGATAATGATAAGTGTGGAGCTGGTCTCAAACCAGCCGTTTCAAAACCTAGCTTGAGCTGCGCTTTTCGGCAGGGTGCCGTGCTTTTCACAGAAGACGGTCACAGAGACACTTCACAGGGCAACAGAAGGGCAGAAAGGGCATGACCCAGCATGTTTACAAGGCTGTGTGCACACAGGCGTACACTACTGTGCCTCTGCCCGGTCTGAAGGAGGAGAAAACAACAACTCAGGGAGGGCCAGCCAACAGACAGAGGTCAGACATAGCTGGGCGCTTTGTGTCCAATGATGAGATTTAAATGTCTCTTCATAAATAAATTACTAATACACTTTAAGACGGGAAGCAGCCGAGCCCGGGGGCCAAATTTAGACAAAGAACACGTTGTCTCAAAGGGCTTATCGTATTCATAGCAACTCATTTTATTTACAATGTCCGTATCGTCGTATTTCATCTAATTTCATGATAGTCATTAGACCACCCATCATAATACGATGGCTGCATACTACGACGGGCTGAACAATGCATTTTAATTGATGTTGATGTTGCCTGGTTAATGTATCCTGTATCTGTAAGCCTTAGGTAATGATCACCAGGCTATCTGAATGGGTCTTATTGATGAGCGTGCTCTGCATGGTCTTATAATTGTACATTTTACTGATCTGCAAGCTGCAGCAATAACAGGGTCCCAAATGCATATGTTTACAAAAAAAAAAAACATGAAATATTTCCAGTCATTACAGGGAAATGTTAATGGATTCATGCAATATCCCCGGTGAGGAGTCAAACCAAGAACCGTGATGTCTAAAAGCAGTAACTATAACACGGTATCATCGCGCGGACGGCTCACATTCCAGGCACTGATTAATGCTGAAGCATAAAAAACTAATTATTATGACATTTTATGATGGCGTTTTCCAGATCCCATTTTGTATGTACAAACATGCAATCTACACATTAATTACTATGCGTTATGGATTTATTAATTCATTAATTCATAAAAATATGCATTTCGACAAGTATAATTATTAACGTATCGGTATCTTTCCTTGGGAGCAGCATATGCATTTTTCGTCTTACCTGTACAAGGATAATTGATTGTCATCAGCTCGTGTGATTGGTGGGTGGTAATAATACTAATACTAATACTAATACTAATAATAATAATAATAATAATAATAATAATAATAATAATAATATACTTTATTTAAACTCGATAGCATCAGAGGTCAATACATTAAAATGAAAGAAAACATTAAAATGACAGACCTCTTCATGGTGGTCGAGCAACGAGGGCACGCTGTTTTTGCTAAAGGACACGCTATCTTGTCTCCATCTTGCGAACATACACACTATTTTGAGTACGTCTCGCTAACGTACAAACCTTCTTTGTGGGACTCTAATCAGCTTGCCAGTCTAATGCAAGTTGAAAACCAAAACAAAACACACTTTCAGCTCTCTGCAACCTACTTGAGACTTTTAACTTTTAATGAGGACCACGGCTCGAAAGCATTCACACAGGAACACGGGCCCTTGCGCATATAGAGTAACCCAGAGAATTTTACATTTGAATGAGACTTCATTACGGATTGGCCGCAGTTTCCCTGATTATGCGGTGAAATTACATTTTTCAAGTTTCATACCAATGCATGACTAAGGACTGAAATGTAAATGACTTTATAACACACTGTCAATGAGATGTAAATCCAAGACGGGGGGGGGGGGGGGGGAAATCCTTAAACCGGTCTTATTTACTGTAGAAGGATTTTTTTGTGTGCGTGTGTATTGTGTTATTCTCAGCACATTAATTACAACACTAATGACATGCTGATGTAACCAACACATTACTGGTGAAATCGGCACATTAAGTTTGTGAAATGTTCGTTCCTACAGAGATGAGCAGTAATATAATTGCCATTACACAGCTACTAGATTCTATTAAAATCCCCTCCAGTCCAGTAGCACTACAAACTGACCAACATATTCTCTCTTACGCTGAGCCGGGACCTTTTACTCAGTTGTGTTTGAAGTGATCTGACGCCATTTGTTTGTGTGATTTGTTTCGACGAAGATCAAACTTTGAAGAGGATTAGATTATCTCCTCACTACCAAACCCGGACTCCAATCGACCTTTATTTAGTACTCGGGAGACATAATGTGGGATCAATGCCCTCTTTCAAGAGTGCCGAGTTTACACACAAAACACACATGCATTTCCACAGGACACGATAATTAAATTAAAGGTTCATTATCGGTAAGGATAATTAAAGGAAATAATTCAATGAAAATATATTTTTATCGTCCTTTTTCTTGACACGGTCACAAAGCCACTTAATGGGAAAGCAAGACAATTAAAAATAACATAAAGTAAGGGTAAAACTCAGCGCTTAAAAAAAAATCCCTCTCCAGTGATAAAAAAAAAAAACGTGGCAATGTTTCCACGCACCAGGCCTTATTAGTGTAATAAAACTGTAAAGATATGGATGGAAACTGCTGTAGACAGCAGGCAACATCTCCCTGGACGTGAAACGGGCGGTGAAGAATTAGAAGCACAACAATGTACAGTAGAAGCTTTGAATATCAATCGCCCTTTGTCTGCAATATTAATGCGCAGACAGAGAGAGCGACATCTCCGAAGGAGCTGGGATTGGCTAGTAGAACTGTCATCTCTCTAAACTGTTATGACACCGTATGATAGGGATTTCATTCGGTTTGACTAGCCTGCCATGCTGGTAGAGGGTACAGGTATAACAGCCGTAATGAGAACTGCTCCGATTACTGAAGTATGACACACACACAGCCAATCAAATCAGAACAAATCAGGGAGCGCACCTGAAGTTGCATCAGCCTTCGAGCCCAGAGCATCGACTCAAACGAGACTATATATCTATGCACAAAAGCCAGGGCTGTCCAACCCTGTTCCTGGAGATGTACCGTCCTGCAGGTTCTCACTTCAGCCCGAACAAAGCACACCTCATTCAACAGAGATCTTGTAGAGCTGCGAATGAGTAGAATCAGGCGTGCTAAATAAGGATCGGAATGAAAACATACAGGGCAGTAGATCTCTAGGCACAGGCAGCCCTGTTATAGAATATGCCTACATATGATGCTACCATCTTGTCATATCCAGCAATGTTTTTATTTTCTTTAATTTCAGGCCTTTCTGAAATAATATCACCCTTGCAGTCAGACAAGCTGGTCAGGCTATAAATGGACGGAGAAGTCAGCGTATCTGTTTCTCTGGCCGCGGACTGAGGGCCCCTCCCTCCAGTGCTGCACGCATGTCACCGGCGCCACTCCACGTCCAGACATGAAGAGCTGTGACGTTGCCATGACAACGACGAGTTGAAAGATGGTTGCTGGCTCTCCGGTGTCCCGCTCGCCTCCTTTTTGCTTCCAAAGAGCTGGAATCGGAGGGAGTAGGAGGAGGAGGATTTAAAGCTGAAGAGGATTTAAATTTATGCTCTGTTAACAACCGGGATAAGTCTCAACAACAGAGGGGATTAAAACGTGGAGAGAGTTTAACACTGACGGCGTAGTGAAACTCACACGGTCTCTATCGTTCACAAGCCGGGGTCCGCACGACATTAACAGCGCTCCGGGACAAAGTTCACCAGATAATTCGCGGAGGCGTTTCTCGATTTGGCACAATTATATAAACAATGTCTTCATTTCCATTATTGATGTAACATTATAACATCATTAACATTCACTCTAAAAAAAACAAAACAAGTTAACATGCTGGTAACGTGAGCACTAAGTTGTTCATCATGGAAGAGCCCGCAGAATCAAGCGTTCCTCACTGCTCTTCGGAGAATTTAAAACATCATGTGGCCTTGGAAACGGTTGCACCAACAGAGCTTTTCAGAATATATGCTTCGCGTGCAGAATGGATGGAACTTCCCGTTTAAATCACTCCGGCAGAATACTTCAGTGACTTCGGATTAGATTTTTTACATTCCCCTAAATCAAGCCAGTTTTAAACAGTATCACATGTCCGTGACCAGTATTTACACCCTCACTGACAGTAAAATAAATGACACGTTACTTAAAATACAGCCCTGCAATTACAGAGGTATGCGCAAGCAGAGATGGCCCTTTTATTTATTTATTTTTTTTCACAAGCTAGACAGAAAAAAATAAACGCATTACAGTTAAAGCTATTCATTAGGATGTCAGCATCTCAGGAGCACTGTCAAAGTCGGCACAGACCAAAACTCGTTTGTATTCCGCTGGCTCAAACAAACCAGCCGGATCTCACCCCGGTTCCTGCATCTGGAGCCGGTTAACGCCGCTGATTTGTGGGTACAGTAGCGAGAGCCAGAGGGAGGACGGCAGCGAGATGAGTGGCTCTTGCTGGAGCTGCAGTTTTCATGTGAATTTATAGGCCCTCCTCTTCACATTCGCGCTTGGATTTATTTTTTATTTTTTATTTCCTTCAAACCAGAAACCACTTTGCGAGGCTCCGGGTAGCCTCCGTCAGTGGAGTGGAACACATTGCGAGTCAACACTGGTGCTTCACATAATCGCAATTAGGAAATAACACCCTTTAGATTCACAGAGTACCATTAAAAAAAAAAAAACATACAATAAACTCACGGTAAAAGCCAGCAGTGAGTGCGTGGTATTTAATGGGGTTTCTGTTCATTAATTACATGACATCCTCTGATTAGGACTCACAGGAACATGCATATTCCCCTGCTAGCCCGCTCTGAGCTCAGTGTGAAGAGGTGTCCATTCCCTGAATGTGCCTATAGGGGGCGCAAAGGGGTACAGTAGAGGGGCGAACCGCTCCATTACGGCGGCGCTCGCCGGTAAGATGCCTTCCAAGCCACGAGCGTGATTGACAGGCACTAACAACCCGAGGTGTATTGTACCTCACGGCTGGAATTAGAATTCAAAAGAAATCTAAAAGTCCGTCCTGGGAATCAACTTATCTTTCTATTTTCAGATTTGGAAATTATCGGAGAACATCCAGCACAGCGCGTCTAAATATTACAGATGGATACCAAATAACAAACTGTCAAATTAATTCACACCCCCCCCCCCCCCCCCCCCCCGCACCCAGAATGTGCGAATAATATGCACGCGGACAGATGAATGAATTAAGTCGATGCCTTTCACACAGCTCTGTGGCAATGTGCACATCCATAAACATGGACAGGATTGTGTTTGTGTAATTATGCAGCTAGTGTATAAAGCAGTGCACAGGACCAGGAGTCCAGCCAGGATTTCAGGTACAGGGAAAGTGATATAAGCCCCACAACAGTCCCCCACACCAGACCTGTAAATGTTTTGGATTCAAATAGTTTTCTATGCTTTACTGAGCTTATCTGGTGTTTTGGAGCCTGTGAAATACTCTGAAAACGGGTCCTCTAGGTTTGCTCAATTGCACCAGGCAAGACCAACAAAAAAAACCCAGGAATAAAATAAAATAAATAAAAATAAATAAATAAAATAAAATAAGAAATAATTGAATCCAAAACAATTATGTATTTGACCGAGGCCTGCAATCTCAAAGACCCCCCCCCCCGAAAATAGTGTACCTCAAACCCTGAGCTGACCGGCCTCAGTGGTCTGAAGCAGTGAGCCACTTTCTGTACTCCAGCACCTGCCAGTCACGCGTTCATAATGAAAAACGGAGAATGAAGACGTCAGCGTTCGCTTACGCTTACGCTTCTTCTCACACACAGGATTCTGGGAAATAAGCCGCGGGCCGGGGGGCCAAGTGACCGAGGAGGGGCGGTGCTAAACGCCCGACTCGGGAGAAAAGTTAGAAAACCCGCAACGGGTCAGAGACTTCAGAAACGGTGTGCTGAGAGCAACCTCTGCCTGTCATCACGTCACACGGCCGATATACCTCCCGCCGTACGGCTCGGCCGACCTTTCAGCTCCCGGAGAGAGGGAGTAAATAAAACTGCAGAGGAGGAAGAATGACGGAGAGAGAGAGGGGGGGGGGGGGGGAAGTGAAAATCCTGAAAGGTTATGGCAGGCCACGGGGGAAGTCGGGAAGGACATGAAAGTTTTGGGAATTTAACTGATGTGTGGCACCCGTGTCTGTGTGAGGTAGAGATGGGACATGGCGTTCCCGTGTCTGTGTGAGGTAGAGATGGGACATGGCGTTCCCGTGTCTGTGTGAGGTAGAGATGGGACATGGCGTTCCCGTGTCTGTGTGAGGTACAGATGGACATGGCGTTCCCGTGTCTGTGTGAGGTAGAGATGGGACATGGCGTTCCCGTGTCTGTGTGAGGTAGAGACGGGACATGGCGTTCCCGTGTCTGTGTGAGGTAGAGATGGGACAGGCGTTCCCGTGTCTGTGTGAGGTAGAGATGGGACATGGCGTTCCCGTGTCTGTGTGAGGTAGAGACGGGACATGGCGTTCCCGTGTCTGTGTGAGGTAGAGATGGGACAGGCGTTCCCGTGTCTGTGTGAGGTAGAGATGGGACATGGCGTTCCCGTGTCTGTGTGAGGTAGAGATGGGACATGGCGTTCCCGTGTCTGTGTGAGGTAGAGATGGGACAGGCGTTCCCGTGTCTGTACACGGGAGCACGGCCGGGAAAGAAGGGGGGAGAAACGCGGAGTCTGTGGTCTCGTACGTCCACGGAGGCCGCCACCAGATCCGGACGTTCCCGTCATCTTAGCCCGGATCACGGGGCCGCTGGCCGGGAGCCTGTCCACAGGACCGCCGCCGGAACGCTGGAATGCCGAGGCGTCAGCATCGCTCCAGTATCCCGGCCGACCACAGAAGGGAAAATGACGACCCGCCGCGTTCCCAAACGCGGATTGCGGTTGGGAGCGGATTGCCAAGATCTTTGAGTTTTTGAAAGAAATTCGGAGGTCACCGGAGAACACGGGGCCTGCAGATAAGGTAGAAGCAGCTGTCGGAACATTCAGCCAGATCAGATTTCACACAGTGAAACATCACAATCGGAATTTAAGAATTTATGGACAGGAATTTGCGGAATAACATTTAACGGCCCAATCCAGCTACCCCAACGCAGAGCAAACACGTAACCTTATCATTAAAAACACACTGGTCTGCGGTCGCCGGTCAACACGACCGATACTAAACTCACAAAAACACCGGTACCTGCGTGGAACTGCCCTACTCCATCTCTCCACAGCCTGCCAAATCTGCAGCATGTGGCTCAGATCAGTAGCACACACTGTTCTGAACACTGGCTACGTGTTTAAAACACGCAATATATTAAAGCCATAAGGTACGGAAAGCCTTGGGACCAGAAATGATTAACTGTGGCAAGACTGGGGGAGTCTGGGGTACGGGGCGGAGCAGAATTTATTATTCAGGGTAGGGGGTGTTTCAGTACATGGTGCGTGTATAGGGTGGGGTATTATGGTAGTAGTGTGGGGTATTAGGGTACAAGGTGGGGTATTAGGGTAGAGTGTGGGGTATTAGGGTACAGGGTGGGGTATAAGGGTAAAGGGTAGGGTATGAGGGTACAGGGTGGGGTATTAGAGTACAGGGTGGGGTATATGGGTACATGATGGGGTATTAGGGTAGGGTATTATGATACAGTGCAGGATATGAGGGTACAGGGTGGGGTATGAGGGTACAGGATGGGGTATTAGGGTAGATGTGTGGGGCATTAGGGTACAGTGTATTGTATTTGTTGTCTAATGCTCTGCTGTCTTCATAATGAATCTTGGGGTCAAGTGCCTTGTGGCCTTTATTTACTGATTTACATAGCTAAATATTCACAACCTTCAGAAACGAGACTTTTTCCATTATTATTGTTCAAATGATGAATAATGTTCTGCCACAATGTGCATTTCTTTTAGAATTGTAAATTGTTCATATTCACATCCACAAATTAAATGCAGAAATTGTGCCGTTTTTTGTTTTTTTTGCACACACCGTTGACAAGAGATAAATACTTTTTGGGACACCGCCAAGACGAGAAGCTACTCCGCACTGTTCCGCTTTCAATATCACCGAGCTTCCTATATTTACGGGTTAACAGCCAGCACACTCTGGGGTTAGTCAGACTCCTAACTAACGAACGAACGAACACAATCAAGAGTTACCGCTCGTTGCCTCTGACGAGCAGCGTGAGCCGCCATTCGCCGCGTCTACCGCTGGATTATTGGCCGCCCCCCGGAAGGAAACATTTAGAACACAGTGAGCAGAAATATCAGCTATTTTTATCGTTTCGCTGTGCAGAGACCCATATTAATAATGATTACCATACTGAATACAGAACAGCGGGGGGGAAATGTTTTCTTCAAAGACCATCGCAGCTCTGTAGCTAATGCACTGCAGAGGGGAAAACCACGCATGATTAACTCTTGTGCCCCAACTTTCTTTTAAACGCGTATTTTTAAATCCGTAATTAATGCGCGTCTCATAAGTGTTTGCAGAGGACTTGCCACAGAGGCAGCTACATGCGAACTCTCATGTTTTCAGATGTTATAGTTCTTTGCTGTTTTTCCATGTAATGTAGTTTGTAATGTATGTGCAGTAATGCTCATTACGGCGTGTTTGTCTTTAATATTGTCGTCAAATTGTCAATCGAGTCTACACCTTTTGCATTTGCGGTCTCTCTCGGGCCTACAGCCTACGTTCTGGCCTCCGTCTAGGAAATTACTGCATGTTAATCTCTTACACTTCTGTACTCAAGTCGCGCGGGTAAAAGGCAGTGAAGTGAAGTGACTCGGGCCTCACCGTGATACGGGAAAGACGCTTCTAAAACAGGAGCGCTGAAGACCCTCCGGAACTTTCCATCATCACCACTGCGCCCCTTTTCAATCTGGTCCCAAAGAGCCCCCGAGGGAGAGAGAGAGAGCTCGGAGCCTCTCCATCACCACGTAGCCTACCTCATTACCACGGCACAATACCCACAATCCCACAGCCCTTTTACCCAGGAGCAGTGGTCCGCTCAGACGGCTGCTGTCCTGTGTTTGACCGGCTGCGACCGCCGCCTCGTGTGTGTGTGCGTGTGTGTTTGTGTGTGTGTGTGTGTGTGTGTCTGTGTGTGAGTGTGTATATGTCTGTGTGTGCCTGTGTGTATGTGTGTGTGTGTGTGTGCCGGTGTGTGCGTACGTGCGTGTGGGCTCGTGTGTGTGTTTGTATGTGTGTGTGTGTCTGTGTGTGTGTGTGTGCCTGTGTGCGTGTGTGTGTGTGTGTGTGTGCGTGTGTGTGTGCGTGTGTGTGTCTGTGCGTTTGTGCGTGTGTGCGTGTGTGTGTCATCGGGGCCCACCCACTCCGGGTTCAGCGCGGGTCCGGGGCACTAATCTTCTCCATGGACCTTTCAATCACGGCGTTTCAGCGGCGAGAGTTTATCAGGTCATTAAACGGCTCCCCTTTGTCAAGCTGTCGCTCTGCTGGAGACGACGGCTCCCTATCTGACAAGAAGCAGAGCCGCTGTCGGCCCCCGCACGTGCTCAGACTGCACCCGGCCGCAGCGCCGCGTTCCCTACGGGGAGGGGAGGGGAAACGGCCGCGAACCCCACCAACGCTGCAGCCCACGCAGCGCTCCTGCAGAGCGGACGCCGCTGAACAAACAACTACTGTAACACACATCTATCTCCGCACTGTTTCGGCAAGTGAGTCTCACATCTACTGTTCCCTCCAGAACGACACGGATACAGGCTACACGCCGGAGATTATATTCGACACACCGGAGATTATATTCGACACACCGGAGATTATATTCCACACACCGGAGATTATATTCGACACACCGGAGATTATATTCGACACGCCGGAGATTATATTCGACACACCGGAGATTATATTCGACACACCGGAGATTATATTCGACACACGGGAGATTATATTCGACACACCGGAGATTATATTCGACACACGCAACGCGGCGAGGACAGGCGTGTGGAATAATCGGCGATGCGGTTTTTAACACGACGCGAGATGCACCGTGCCCCGCCTGACCACGTGCACGAGAGGAACGCAGAGACCAGGTAAACATTACTGGCATTGAGCGACGTACAGTTGACTAGACTAAGCAGGAGACAGTCCTCCCCTGGAGCAATGCAGGGTTAAGGGCCTTGCTCAAGGGCCCAACGGCTGTGCGGATCTTATTGTGGCTACACCGGGGATCGAACCGCCGACGTCATGTAACTGAACCAAAAACCACGACGCTACAGGCCGCCCCGGAGACGCGAGAGCCGAGCCAAAACGGGACAGATGGGGAACCGAAGCCCGGCCCACGACGGTAGAGATGGAGACAGAGAGAGAGAGGGAAAGATGGAGGGATGGACGGAAAAGGCTCCAATCCGGACTAATCGCCGCACCTGTTTCGGAACCCGCGACAGCAGGACGGCCTCGATCCCCGGCGCTCCGCAGAGAGCTTTCCGCAAACACGCCGTGCTCGTGTTCGCCGGGTCCAAACGCGGCCGGCCTGTTTACGCAGGATCCGCTCCCAAGCCGGGGGGGATTACCCGCCGGCGATTTGGCCAAAAGACGCGGAAAACACCGCCGCTGATCCTCCCGAAAGTCACGCCGTCGAGCCGCGATGAGAAGAGACGGCCACGTCAGCCGGAGGGTCACGTGACCCCGCTTACCACTTTTTGGGATCGAGACAAGAGGCGCCAAAGTTTTAGGCCCACACCGACTTCGAGAAGTTTTGACTGTTGAAAGGATCCTTACGGTCTACATTGTCGGCGTTAGTCATTTGCATGTAATTTAAGGAAAATTTTCAAAGCAATTTTGTCAGACACTTTAACCTCAAGAGTGTTCCTGGATAAAGGCGAAGGACTGGGAGCTGTGAAATCCTGTAAAACGCTGCGACTTCTTGTTCCATTCGTACATTATTAAGCATCGCTGAATGCATACAGAATATGTATAATTAAGAAATTTTCATATCAATTACCCCCAGGAAGGAAATACTCTTGCAAATACCTTCTAATAGGCTAATTAGATTCCCTAAATGACAGCAGTAGTAATGCAGATGGAAAATGATTTGAAATAAAAAATGAAAAAAAACAGGTTTTTGCCTTTCCAGAGTCAGCCGTAATGACAGTGGAAAAAGCCATGCATACAGCCCACACTCCCAGTCGCCGCGACACAGGAAACACTTTGGCTAATATATTCCTGCCGCCCGCTTCATCAGGAGGATGCAGTGGAGTGCTCCCTCGATACCAATAATCATATGGATCGTGTCTGACGCGGGAGGGCCGCTGTCAGGGGCGAACGCGGGCGATGATGGACGGACAGCTGTCAGCACGCGGACGCCCAAGAGCCGAGGTGAAATCAACCACCCTCTCCTCCAGCCCGTCCTCCACCCAGGCCCTGTCCCCCACCCAGGCCCTGCCCAAACACCCCAGCCCTGTCCCCCACCCAGGCCCTGCCCAAACACCCCAGCCCTGTCCCCCACCCAGGCTCTGCCCAAACACCCCAGCCCTGTCCCCCACCCAGACCCTGCCCAAACACCCCAGCCCTGTCCCCCACCCAGGCCCTGCCCAAACACCCCAGCCCTGTCCCCCACCCAGACCCTGCCCAAACACCCCAGCCCTGTCCTCCATCGAGACTCTCCCCAAACACCCCAGCCCTGTCCTCCACCCAGGCCCTGCCCAAACACCCCAGCCCTGTCCTCCACCCAGGCCCTGCCCAAACACCCCAGCCCTGTCCTCCATCGAGACTCTCCCCGAACACTGCAGCCTACTCCTGTTCTGGGACAGCGCACCTGTCCCCTAGCAACCGGCTCACGGCTGCAGGAGAGCCGCTCCCTGTCATCCATCAGTGTGATGAGACCGGCACGAGCGCCCGGGCATTACAGAGCAACGTCACGCTTTAAACCAGAGGTCTGACCGCTGAGGCTGAGTCACAGAGGAGCCCCAGGGCGCAGGGGAAAACCCTCCTCTCTGTGCAGGCTGATTCACACAGAGGAGCCCCAGGGCGCAGGGTAAAACCCTCCTCTCTGTGCAGGCTGATTCACACAGAGGAGCCCCAGGGCGCAGGGGAAAACCCTCCTCTCTGTGCAGGCTGATTCACACAGAGGAGCCCCAGGGCGCAGGGTAAAACCCTCCTCTCTGTGCAGGCTGATTCACACAGAGGAGCCCCAGGGCGCAGGGGAAAACCCTCCTCTCTGTGCAGGCTGATTCACACAGAGGAGCCCCAGGGCGCAGGGGAAAACCCTCCTCTCTGTGCAGGCTGATTCACACAGAGGAGCCCCAGGGCGCAGGGTAAAACCCTCCTCTCTGTGCAGGCTGATTCACACAGAGGAGCCCCAGGGCGCAGGGGAAAACCCTCCTCTCTGTGCAGGCTGATTCACACAGAGGAGCCCCAGGGCGCAGGGTAAAACCCTCCTCTCTGTGCAGGCTGATTCACACAGAGGAGCCCCAGGGCGCAGGGTAAAACCCTCCTCTGTGCAGGCTGATTCACACAGAGGAGCCCCAGGGCGTAGGGGAAAACCCTCCTCTGTGCAGGCTGAGTCACAGAGGAGCCCCAGGACGCAGGGGAAAACCCTCCTCTCTGTGCTGGCTCACCTGGGGGCTGAAGGAGCCAGCAGAGAGGAAGAGAGGCTCCATTCGCCTCGCTCTCTCTTCCGTGACCCGAGTTAACGGCACTCTGGGCCGGCTAAAAAACACAAGGGACCCCCCCCCCCAACTCTCAGGCACAGAGCACTGTGGGGTGCCACCGGGGGCTGGGGGTGTAATTGTGTTTTTTTAACCCCCACCCCCCAACACCCCAGGCTGCCAGCTTTCACTGAATACGAGGACACATCCTGTAAATACATCCGCATTAAAAATACATTAAAATTAAAAACTTAATTAAGAACTAGTTCCTACTTGTTCTAATTAAAGCTCAGTTCAAACATTTTCTTTTCAGCCATTTTCATTTTGAATCTCGAAAATAAGGCTGTAATTGCTTGATCTCTCCACATTTTTGTGTCAGTTTAATTCGAGAAGGACTGCTGCTCCAGTCATTTGAAATGGAGGGAGAGCGCTAATAGAGTTTAAGAGCATGGCATAAAAAGACAATCACACCGATGTATTTAAAGATGTATTTAATGCAAAATATGATATAAAAACAATGATACTGATAAAATAATCTGCTTATTAATGTTACACAATATCAAACTAGTCTCACCATGATTTCAGGAAAAGAAAAGCCATAAACCTTAATAAGAGGCGGATAACATTGTGCGTGTGGATAATATGTTTAGTAGCAGAAACTTCGTTTTTTTCCTTCAGCTCCGACATGTTCTCTCAGATGGAACATGGAGTGTACCTACAGACAGTGGCACTGTCAAAAACACGACAGAGCGCAACATCGTTTAAAAAAACAAAACAAAAATAACTATACAGTACATACAATAGAAGACCAACGCACAGTTGACAGATTCGTATAGAGGCACAATTCCGTTCTGAAGTTAATTCATGAGGCTCTCAGTAAAATGGAGGCCTGTAATTCAGCGAGAATGAGACAGACCCTCGTGTAGCAACTTCCCTCTTCCTTCCCTGACTGTCCGCATAACGACTGTGGCCGCACTTCCTGTCTCCTCCGAGGGCCACACTTCCTGTCTCCTCCGAGGGTGGAGGGGGGTGCTTTGATGTGGGCACAGTCCCCTCCCCCTCCAGATCCTCCTCTCCACTTCCTGTTCCACCATCAAACGCTTCTTCTATTGTCCAAATCTCTCTCTGTCTGCCTCTCCTGTTCTCTCTCTCTGTCTGCCTCTCCTGTTCTCTCTGTCTCTCTGTGTCTCTCTCTCCCTCCCTCGTTCATCCACCTGCGGAGGCTGTGCTGTACACGGTATTAGGGCCTCTCTGTGGGTCACGTTTACCTTCCATCGTTCCAAAAGCTATACAAAAACATGACCACTTCAGCACACGGTGACTTCATGCACTTGTATAACGTGTACTTTCAATCATATCTGACATCATCGTCTAATAATTACATAATTGCAAGTCTATAATTAAAAACACACACATAGAGGAACACAGTACCCTTCATTAATATAAGAGAAAGTGACGCGGTGGTGGAGTTGTCTGGGCGTGTGTGTGCGTGTGTGTGCGTGTGCGCGTGTGTGTGTGTGCGCGTGTGCGTGTGTGTGCGCGTGCGTGTGTGCGTGTGTGTGCGCGTGTGTGTGCGCGTGTGTGTGCGTGCGTGCGTGTGTGCGTGTGTGCGTGTGTGCGTGCGTGTGTGTGCGTGTGCGCGTGTGCTACCTGTGTGAACGTGTCACAGTCACTCAGGCGTGTAACAGAGTGCGGACAGAAAGGCCCGGAAAACGAGCTGCGTTTGACTCTGCTGTGACCGGCCCACGGACTGTAATCGTCCGGTGTGAGACGCACTTAAACCCACACATCTGTCTCCCTCACCCGGCCGGCCTGCCCCTGCTCCCACCGCCCAAAAATAGAGAAGACATTTTGCTCTTACTGCTGAAAAAAAAAGGAAAAAGAAAAAAAAGGAAAAAAAAGAAAAAGAAAAAAAAGGCATTTTGCTCTTACCGCAAAAAAAAAGAAGAAGATATTTTTGCTGAAATGAGTCTTAAATCGCTTTGCAGACGTTCAATATAAAAATTGCCCGCAATCAAACTCTCTCTAGCGCGACCGTGGGTAAGGCACCTTCTGAATACATCCATCATGCACTGGGAGTGTGGCTTCACAGAGTTAAAATGGCTGCCGCAAAGCCCCTGTATGCCGTGCGACAGACAGACAGACAGACAGACCGTGGCCGTCTCTGGCGTAGGTAGGTGATGGACAAGCGAGAAATGAAACCAGAACTAAAAACAACAAAAACAATAAAAACAATAAAAACAAGGAAAGCCAGTGGAGACACAGCGGATGAAAAGGTCCACCGCCTCCCTCCCCGCTGGGCGGCGCGACACGGAAACGTCCCGCATGTGAAAACCACACGGGCCACGCCGCTACCCTGCCCTCCGCACACCCACGAGGCCCCGGGGCCCCCTGAAGGCTCGGTCTGAGGGGGTAAGAGCAGAGGGGTTCGGGCTCAGAGAGATGTGGGGGTAAGAGCAGAGGGGTTCGGGCTCAGAGAGATGTGGGGGTAAGAGCAGAGGGGTTCGGGCTCAGGGAGATGTGGGGGTAAGAGCAGAGGGGTTCGGGCTCAGAGAGATGTGGGGGTAAGAGCAGAGGGGTTCGGGCTCAGGGAGATGTGGGGGTAAGAGCAGAGGGGTTCGAGATGTGGGGTGTTTTACACGGCGGCGGTCTGCCTGGGGTCCGGGCCCCGCCCGTCCCCGTAGGCGTACCCCTCCGGGCTGGCGGTCCGGTAGCCACCGGCCCGGTTCATGGTGTCGTAGCGGGGGGCCCGGAGAGGGACGGGGGGGGAGGGGGGCACGTCCTGTCGGTGGGGGCCCCTCTGCTGGGGCGGAGGGGGGTAGTACCCGGGGTCGGCCTGCCTGGGGTCCCCCGCCCTGCGCTCTGCCCCCCGGGGGTAGTTATCTCGGGGGGTGGGGTAGCTGGGGTATCCCGTCTGTGGGGCGGGGTAGTGGGCAGGCTCACGGTGCCCCCCCCAGGGCTGGCCGGGGTAATCGCCGGGATCCATGGGCCCCCGTCTGCAGAAAAGAACAAAAAACAAAGACAGTCAGGCCGGCAGAATGACCACGCGCTTCTCCTGTCACCACTGGAGGACATTGGAAACTTCCAGAAGGCAAGGTTTTGTGCTTTTTGAATCCAAAACGATACGGGGGGTTGGAGGGCGGGTTGGGGAGGGGGGTTGGGGAGGGGGGTTGGAGGGCGGGTTGGAGGGCGGGTTGGGGAGGCGGGTTGGAGGGCGGGTTGGGGAGGGGGGTTGGAGGGCGGGTTGGAGGGTGGGTTGGGGAGGGGGGTTGGAGGGCGGGTTGGGGAGGGGGATTGGAGGGCGGGTTGGGGAGGGGGATTGGGGAGGGCGGGTTGGGGAGGGGGGTTGGAGGGTGGGTTGGGGAGGGGGGTTGGAGGGCGGGTTGGGGAGGGGGGTTGGAGGGCGGGTTGTGGAGGGGGGTTGGAGGGCGGGTTGGGGAGGGGGATTGGAGGGCGGATTGGGGAGGGCGGTAGGAGGGCGGGTTGGGGAGGGGGTGGAAGCTTGCGGACCTGTCGCTCAGCTCGTTTCTCTGGGTGTAAATAATTAGCGCTAATCTCACCGCTAACGGCAGCTGTAACTCAGCTTCACGTTTCACATCACTGCCCACATTCTACCAGCCTGCAAACCTCACCTCACACACACTCTCACACACACACACACTCACACACTCTCACACACACTCACACACACACACACACACACACTCACACACACACACTCACACACACACACACACTCACACACACACACACTCACACACACACACACTCACACACACTCACACTCACACACACACACACACACACACTCACACACACTCACATACACATACACACACACACACTCTCACACACACTCACACACACACACACTCTCTCACACACACACTCTCACACACACTCACACACACACACACACACACTCTCTCACACACACTCACACTCACACACACACACACACACTCTCACTCTCACACACTCTCACCCCCCCCACCTATGCTCAAACCTTGACTAAACGTTACAACCGTGGTCGTGATGTGGTAGCAGCACTCTTTGAGGGGGGACGGATGCCTGGACTACAGACGAGGAGGAGGAGGAGGAGGAAGGAGACATTCCAGAAAAGTATCAGCAATCTCCTTTAATCTCTGTGCCTCTGACCACCCAGCCGGCCGTGCGTGGGTCAGGTGTGTGTGCTGTCCACGCCCGCCCGCCCGCCCGTCTGTCATCCCCAAGGTTATTGGCCGAGGCCTCTCTGATGTCACCCGCTTCCAGAACACAGATAAGGACGTGGGGGGGTGGGGGTGACGGATGAAGGCCACAGACACGGATTATCGCCACGGCAGCAAGCTTCCGAGCGGAACACCTGGCCGCTAAACCAGCTCAAGGCCACCCAAAAATGAGCAGTCTCTCTCTCTCTCTCTCTCTCCCCCTGCCCTCTCCCTCTCCCTCTCCCCCTGCCCTCTCCCTCTCCCTCTCCCTCTCTCCCTCTCTCTCTCTCTCTCAGACACGCTCCCCTTCAGACACAACTCTCTTTCCCAGGTCACCAGCCAGACTGCTGGATATGTACACACACTCTAACCCGCAGACAGCACTGCGTGGCAGGAGCTGGTGTGTGTGTGTGTGTGTGTGTGTGTGTATGTGTGTGTGCGTGTTTGTGTGTACCGGGGTTTGGGAATGTCTGAGGAATGTTGCTTTGGGAACTCTGTCAGCTCCGGACAGCAGCTGTGGAGGGCCAGGGAGCTGTTCCTATACACTCACCAGCGAGGGTGTCCCTACACACACACACACACACACACACACACAGAGACAGACAGACAGACAGACAGACAGACAGACAGACAGACACACACACACACACACACACAGACGCATGCACACAGACACACACACAAAGACGCATGCACACACAGACAGAGACAGAGACAGAGACAGACAGACACACAGACACACAGACACACACAGACCCCTGTACCTCCACAGTTAGACGGGAGCACTCGGGGGCTGTAGATGGGGCTGTGCTGGGGCTGGTTTGTGGGGCAGATGCCTGGCTGCTGGCAGGGCTAAGCCCCAGCGGAGGGCAGGAAATGGGTTAATCGAATCGGATGTAATCATTCAGTCCCACACCCCTTCATTACCGCCCCCCCCCCCCCTTCCCAGCACTGTTTAAAGGGGGCAGGAATGCTTTCCAGTTAACTCGCGAAAGAATTCCCGTTTTGTCAACCGGGCAGCTTGCACCTGCCAGAGCTGTTTGGAGGAAATGCAGTTGCATTCCTAATTCCCCCTTCTACCCTCCCCTTCTCTCTCCCCTTCTCAACCACCCCCTCTCTCCCGCCCTCCATCCCTCCCAAAAACAGCTCTGTGCCAAACAGCTGGCAGCAGCCATCTCTGCGACTCTGAGAGAAGCCATCTACATACACACGGCTAACTGCAAGCTTTATCTAACGTTCTGACACAGTTAGACCAGGTCAGGCTACATCCACACGGCTAACTGCAAGCTTTATCTAACGTTCTGACACAGTTAGACCAGGTCAGGCTACACACACACGGCTAACTGCAAGCTTTATCTAACGTTCTGACACAGTTAGACCAGGTCAGGCTACACCTACACGGCTAACTGCAAGCTTTATCTAACGTTCTGACACAGTTAGACCTGGGCAGGCTACCTCCACACAGCGAGACTCAAACTTTATCCAAAAATTCGGAAAAACTCACAAAACCTACTGACCCAATTCTTACGCGGCAATCAAAGCCGCCGGCCTGAAAAGCTCAGATTGTGCACGAGACGCTGAAGAGAGATGAATTCCCGCACAGCGGGAAGAAAAGACCGAGCAAAAGCACAATCACGGGGCTGACTGGCAGTCGTGCGCTATTACACATCATGTCTTGAAGAATCTGGCCAATATGCGAACCGTTTTTTACTGCCTTTCCTGGAAAGGTGTCTGAATGAACAGTGGCCTTGAGCAGAGAGAGCGCGCGTGTGCGTGTGTGAATGAACACGCACTGCTGTCGAAAAAAACGCTGATGCTCACTTACTCACACTGCGTTCATATTCATATTCAAGTCTCCTCTGAGGCAGACCTGGGTCAATTACACCTGACAGTTTTGGATTCAAATACTACTCTGTGCTCGATTGATCTTGCCTGGTGCAACTGGGCCAACCGGGAGGACCAGGTTTGCCCTTTTTGGGAGTATTTAATGGGTTCCAATACACTTACATATTTGACCCAGGTCTGACTGTGATAATGTGCAAGATACAACCCTGTTTTTCATTTAAAAAATTGCAATAGGTTATACGTTTTATATTAGAACAACCCATAGCAGAGATGTATCCAAGGGAGGATAGAATGTTCCTCTATAAGCATTTATGGCCAAGATATACAGTACATGATTAGAGAGAACCTATTTGAACAATAAGAATGATTAATTCTGTGAATGCCAATTATATATGGGAGGACTGCTATACAGAAAAGAATGCACTAACAGAGAAACCGCTACAAGTGATAAGATGGTGTTTACTTAAGCCACAGAATAGCATGAACATAAATTTCGGTTTGATGCGACTCCCAAGAAAACAGGGGCCTATTCCCTACAGCTGACTACAAACAAGAAACGTGCAATAAAAAGATGGACTAACCCCTAATAAAACAATACATAAAAGAGAACTTGGCATGAGAAGAAGGGGGAACCCAGCCGTCAGGATTTAATGGTAAATTGATCTACCCCCTGATGACCTGGCACAAAAATAACCAGATTACGGGCTGCCCCACTAACTCCCAACATAACAGCTAAGCATAACTCCGTCAAGCAGGCGTGTTTAGAGGCATGAAAATAAAATTAACTTCCCTTTAATCAAGACTTTTAGCATAAAAGTATGCTCCTCGGAAGTTTTAGCACCTCACCGACGTCCTGCTACACCGCTATTATAGCATGGTTATAGCAAGAACTGTATTATATAGCTAAGTAGCTACATAGCTAACATCTATATGTTGGGCCCGTTCCCAAATCATCCCTCAAGAGCAAATATCAGGAGCAGTTATAAACAGAAATGACATATAAAAGTGACAGTTATAAACACAAAATTCAACCTGATGATCATGCGACTTATTCCTTTGCCAGGTGACACCAGAAAGAGAGAGAGATACCTTAGTACGTAATCTGTTGGAAGAGGAACTGCTCTTCTGATGATGAAACGTTTACCAGGTTCATGGCTCAATAAATTACTTTGAGTGAATGATAGTCTTTTCAGACTGTAATTCAACGTCGTGGCAATAGTGTGATATAGCAACCTCAATAGCTAGCTAGCCAACAACTTCATTGGGTTTAGTTAAAAACACCTGCCAGCAACAAGTATCAAGTCGGTAATTTGGTCATTCAGTAATCTGCTACCAAATAAACGGTAATTTCATGCGAATGCCCTGCCTCGTTAGCGTTCATATGAATGGTTAAACTACCGCAATTTAGAGACGGCCTATTGTGCTACAAACAATATTGACCAGGCGATGTTTTAAACTTTTACTCCTAGGGAGAGCTGCACTGTTAAATAGACGCACCCCCTGGATGTGCCGTAGGCAGTAATGAGAGGTTTGAAATAAAAACCTGCCGCGATTACTGAAAGCAATATCAAGAAGAGCGGTGATTATTTTTGCTTCGCGATACTCCCAGCAGTGGTAATAATGAAAGTAAATTTTAAAGTTTAAGAAACACACATTTCAGTTTGACGAGCACGTGTTATGGAAAACCAAAAATACAAAAAAAAATAAAAAAAATAAACGGCGGGTTTCATCCACACTGCTCTGCATCTATTTGTTATGGATCATTTCTCATTTAAGTGCTGGGAAGAAATACCAGCTGAGAAGGCTTCATATTTGATTTTGCTTTCAAAGTGAGAAATGGTTGTTTGCACAGATTTCACGCCTTTCCAGAGTCTCGCTTCGTCTTCTGTTCTCTTTATCGTGGTAAAATTTCATTTACAAAAAAAAATAAATAAAAAATAACTCGGCTGAAAAAGCGAGAGCTCCTCGCTGTATGAAAGTTGAGGTAGCCGAGGTTCCATTCCCAAAAGCTGATTTTATTACGGCCCCTCCATCTCACAATAATGAAGTTACCAGGAAATAACACAACCACTTTATTTATTTGGGACACAACAGCGACCAAAACAACGGAGCAATAAAAGACAGAAGTAAAAAAAAAAAAAAAAAAAACGATGAGAGAAAAAGCGTTTGTGCCAGTCAAGGCTGAGAGACGTCAGTTGGAAACGAAGTGATATAAAAACTGTCTGATGCGCCGGCCCTCGGCGTCTCTGGCACACACACGACTCCAGGTTTCCCAGGGTGCACCTGGGCAGTACTCCCAGACTCCCCGGTGAGGGCAGGGGGCCTGTCGGTTCAGCTGTCTGAGGGAACGGGACGCCACCAGGCCTCACCTCGCACAAGTCCAGCTGACCCCTGGGGGTCATGTGGCATCGCTGTTTTTCACCAGGAGGATCATGGGATTCCTGCCCATCACAGCTGCTGGCTTTTAATTGGAGGCTTTGACTGGCTCTGATTATGGAAGAAGAAGCAATAGGAATGGAAGCGCAGGTATGGACTGACTGTCTGTCTGTCTGTCTGTCTGACTGACTGACTGACTGACTGACTGACTGACTGAGCAATGCGAGGTTAAGGGCCTTGCTCAAGGGCCCAACAGCTGTGTGGATCTCATCCTAGCTACCCCGAGGCTTGAACCACCAATCTTCATTTGGGTCCCAGTGATGTACCTCAACCACTAGGCTACAGATTGCCCAACTTTTATTATGCAAAATGCTACTTCATTGGAAAATTTTGCGACTCAAAGCACCAAACTCTTAATTTCATTAAGAACCAAACTGATTTTCAGGACACACCAACGGTAAAAAGAAAATTATTTCACAGACTGGAAAAAAAAGAGTTAATGCTGACGAGAGACTCGCTCTCGGAGAAGACGCCATCTTGGATCGC
>NC_083762.1:75906904-75909404 GCF_963514075.1 Conger conger
GTATACGGTGCGTGGGAGTTTCAATCTCTTTCTGAATTTTCTTTTTCTCTGAGTACCTGTTTATTTATGTCAGATGGGCAATAAATAAACAGACACTTTTTTTTGGATGCTTTTCACATCTCCGATACAGGGTTCCATAAACAACTAAGACGGGTTCCCCTATGGAGACGAGCCAAAGAGCCTCTTTACAACGCTTTCCCAAACCCTTTCCATCTCCTGGACAGAGAGGCGGTCTGAACAGCGCAAGTGGACTTCCAGGCAGGAGGCCAGAAAAGAGAGATATCAGAAACTGTGAGAGGTCTGACTGCTGTATCCTGCTTCCTGAAGGCACATAAATGTGTGTCTGAGGATGCAGTGAAGAGGCCAGAAGATACCATCTCGGCTCTCAGCTTCAGTGTGCACCGCAAAGGGAAATCTTGACACCTTCAGAGACTATATTGAGCCTCGTGGGGTAATCTGTCCCCTGCATTTGACCCATCCTAGTTACGTAGGAGCAGTGGGCAGCCACAGTGCAGCGCCCGGGGAGCAATGTGGGGTTAAGGGCCTTGCTCAAGGGGCCCAACAGCAGTGTGGATCTTATCGTGGCTACACCGGGCCCTGAACCACCGCCCTTGCGGGTCCCCGTCCTGTAGACTCAGAAGCCACATGCACTGCTCTCAGCTTCAGTGTGAACTGAGGAGGGAGGGGTAACCATGAACCAACTGTGCGTTAATCATTCAATTATCACCCCATCGAGGGAGCGGAGAGGGCTCGCCAAAACCGCACACAACTCCCGCCCGCTCTGGTTACCCTCTAATCTGGAGGCCGAGGCCAGGGGCTCTTCCGATTGGATAACCCGTGTGTGTTATTTCGGTAATGGGCCTAACTGGGTTGGTATGGAGGAGGTGCGTGATGTGTTCCCCCCCCCCCCCGTGTGGGGCAGCCAGCCATGGGGACCGAGGGAGAAAGGCAGCCCCGAACGAGGCTGCAACAGGGAGGCGGGCCCAGAGAGGGGCCGTGGGGTACGCCGCTGAGGGACGGGTGACCGGGGAGGCAGGGCGGGGGGGGGAGGGGGTTTGGGGGGCTCACCGTGGAGGGACTGCACCACGGCCGGTTAGGGGGGCGGGGGACTCGTCGAGGAGGGAACACGCGACCGGGGAGAGATTGATTTCCCGCCAAAGAGAAAAACGCGTTAGTGTAATGGAACTCAAACGGAGCGCTGAAGCCATTTGCAGGGAAATGGCTCTGAATGAAGACCCTGGGGCCTTTTATGCAAAGTTCAGCGTTTGGAGAAGAAAAGGGAAGGAAAAAAAAAAAAGATTAGGAATTTTTTAGGCATAAATCGGCACTTCGGGGAGATCGGAGTCGAGCTGCACTTCAGGAACTCAGCGAGGCAGCCGGTGCCGTCACAGACTGGAGAAACCCAGCGCGGTTTTCACCGTCCGGTCCTGACACACTGACTCTCACCACAGTAGAGTTTCAGCTACTGGTAAAAGGGTGTGTTTGGTTGTAGTTAAAAGGGTGCATTTGGTTACGGTTAAAGGGGCGTTTGGTTATGGTTAAAAGGGTGTGTTTGGCTATGGTTAAAAGTGGAGTTTGGCTATGGTTAAAAGTGGAGTTTGGCTATGGTTAAAAGTGGCGTTTGGCTATGGTTAAAAGTGGTGTTTGGCTATGGTTAAAAGTGGAGTTTGGCTATGGTTAAAAGTGGAGTTTGGCTATGGTTAAAAGTGGCGTTTGGCTACGGTTAAAAGTGGCGTTTGGCTATGGTTAAAAGTGGCGTTTGGCTATGGTTAAAGGAGCGCGTTTTTCCCAGCTGTCCCCCTGCAGACAGGGTGCTCCGCTAGCCCTAGTGCGTGTCTTTCTGGGGGGGGGGGGGCTGGTTATCGGGTCCCAAACTCACACAATGCATAATTCACAGGGCGTGTTTACCTTCTGGTGCGAGGCGTGTTTGTTTAGGCGCGCGTTCTCCGCACCGTGCCGGGCGGGGGGGGCGCGGGGGGGGTCGGGTGACGGCGCGGCCCTGGTTCCGTCTGTCAGACGAGCACGCTGATATCGCTTTACACTCACAGCGTCTGTACCCCGCTCTCCAGGGACGGGATCAGGTGGGTTCCCGGGATGAGGGCCTCGCTAGGCAAACACTCCAGATTTAATTATGAGCTTTAAAGAGGATTACTCTGCACTCCGAGAGGGGGAAGTCCTGCACCCCCCATCTCCCCCACCCCTCCCCACCCCACCCCACCACACCCCCGCCTGCAGTCACGCCAGCTCATGCAGGGAGAGGCAGAGGGGCGGGGCTTATCTGGGCAGGGTGGGGAGGGGCTTATCTGGACAAGAAGGGGAGGGTCTTATGTAGGCAGGAAGGGGAAGGGCTTATATAGGCAGGATGGGGAGGGGCTTATATGGGCAGGAAGGGGAGGGGCTTATATAGGCAGGAAGGGGAGGGGCTTATATAGGCAGGAAGGGGAGGGGCTTACCTGGGCAGGGAGGCGTACTGTCGCTCCACGTCCTCGTACCGCGGTGC
>NC_083762.1:75921904-75929404 GCF_963514075.1 Conger conger
ATCGTTCTGCCACACGGCGACGTCGGTCTCTCAGCAGAGAGAGATTCACTGAGAATTCACAACAAAGTGAGGCACTGGAGCACAGGAGGAGCCGGATGGGCGCTCAATGAGAACCAGGAGGTCCAGCTGCACGTTCACGCCTGTTCCCCGTTCTGGTTCCTCAGTGCTGGAATGACCTGCCGACCACTGTCAGAAAAGCAGAATCCCTCCCCATATTTCTGGACAGACTGAAAATGCACCTTTCCAGACTGTAGCTTAGTCCACCTCCTGATTCCCCCGACCTGCCCCCCCCCCCCCCCCCCCCCAATATCTCTCTTGTATACACTATATTTAAAAAAACCCCTAAAAAACTAGCTGTAACGATGAGAACTGTTCTTGGTTATAACTGCTCTACATGTGTGTTTTGCTGTTTATTGGTTTGAAGCTGTGGGGGGGGTCACACTTGTTGAGGAACTCAAGCACTTGTGAGTCGCTTTGGATTAAAATCATCTGCTAAACGACTAAAATGTAAAACTTAAAAAATAAAAACAAAATCAAATAATGGGTTCAGTGAAGTCTGGATTTCATCCTAGCTACACAGGAGAATGTTTCTTATAAAAAGGGAATTCAAAACAAGACTTCCCAAAGTTTGCAGAGGCATGACTAAACAAGGAATGATTTTATTTTCTGTACATAATCAGAAATAAGGAAACGCTGGACGACTTTCGCACGCCCAACGAGTCACGCAAGGCCGCTCAGCCTGCTGCAGATGTCCCCTCCCGACGCCAGGGCCAGCGTTTCAGGGGCACGGATTCCAGCGTCTCGCTCGGCGTAATCTCCCCTGAGCGCGGTCGCGGTCGCGGTCGTCCTCACCGACGGGGTCTCGGCCCCGGAGACGGGCGTCTGGACGGCGGGCAGCGGACACAGCCGGCTCGGAAAAGCACGGCGGGCGAGAAAAAACGGGCGATCTCCCGACCGTTTGGCTTCGATGAGGACGCTACACTGAAGGTTCTGCCAGCAAACGGAGCGGCACTGAACGCATTATCCCGCCAGGGCTTCTGGATGCCAGTAACCGCCCCGCTCCAGGTCCATCCAGAGGAGAGCAGCAGGGGGTTATTATATTTATAGCGCCCTGGTCTCACAGCGGAGGAGGAAATGTTCGATGTTTCAGAGCTCCTCTGGTCCTCTCGCGGTACGTCATGGCGACACGCAACGAGAAACAGAGGGGGCTGAAACGCCGGATTCATCTGCCGCGGCCCAGAGAAACGGTTGGAGGGTGGAGAAATCCTACTTCTCCCAGTAGATCTTGGGGTTATTTCCTGCATATTAGCTCTCTGGGTAGGTTTGGGCGGTGGGCGGTGGGGGGTTCTGTCCTTAAGGCTGTACTATGTGCCCCTAATTTCACCTAACCGGTTACAGACGTGTTCTCACATGGCGGCTGAAAGAGTTTGTGGGGAAACCCAGCTGTGACCCCTCCTCTGTAAAGCCCTTTATCTCTTCATATCCAGGTCTAAAGGGAACCAGGGAGGAGCTGCAATGTGCTCATTTTTTACTAAATATGTACAGGAAAATGTAAAAAAAAAAGTTAAAAACTTAAGTAACTTCTTACTTGATTGTAGTTTCATACACTTTGCATAGACATACATATTTATCAGGGTCTGTCATGTGTGCAGTTAACCCAGAAGGGAATTTATATAGGTTTTTTAAATTTATATTTTTAAAATAATTTTACACACTTACAAAATGGTGCCTTTGTAAATACCAAAAGAGCGTTTCGTCGGTGGGATTTTTTCTTTCTGAACGGGTCGCAGTGTTCAGTGATGACAAATCCCGTTCCTTGTGAAATCCCGTTCCTTGTGAAATCCCGTTCCTTGTGGAATCCCGTTCCTTGTGGAATCCCGTTCCTTGTGGAATGTCAGGCTTCTATGTGCTTGAAGGTCTCAGAGACTTACACCAGAGTTATTAGAATTTCAGAACGAAGGCGTTTTCGCGGTTATTCACATTATTGTACTGTTGGAACAATTTTTGTCTGAATAAATCTTCCTTCGGGGCGTAAACGTACGTGTACGTACATGCTAATAAGCTGATGAGGAAAGTTCCTGAAAGTCTTGCTGTACGGGCTGAATGGTTATTCACTGACGGACCGGATCGCTGGATTCAGTGTGAAGTGTGCATTCCCGCGGATCCAGCTGCTGTAATGAAGCAGCTGATTAGCATTTAGCCGCTGTGAGTGACAGCGCACCTGTAGGCTATGAGCTGAGAGGAAGCCTGCTCTTTCCTGGGAGTCCCGCGCGGTTAGCGGTAGCCGCATAGCGCGGTTAGCGGTAGCCGCATAGCGCGGTTAGCCGTAGCCGCATAGGCTCTTTGCTGGGAGTCCCGCGCGGTTAGCGGTAGCCGCATAGGCTCTTTACTGGGAGTCCCGCGCGGTTAGCGGTAGCCGCATAGGCTCTTTACTGGGAGTCCTGCGCAGTTAGCGGTAGCCGCATAGGCTCTTTACTGGGAGTCCCGCATAGTTAGCGGTAGCCGCATAGGCTCTTTACTGGGAGTCCCGCGCGGTTAGCGGTAGCCGCATAGGCTCTTTACTGGGAGTCCCGCATAGTTAGCGGTAGCCGCATAGCGCGGTTAGCGGCGTAGCGCAGGGCCGATAACGCCGCTCGTTGGAGGGGAAAACTAAAACTCTGCAGGGAGACCTGGGTCAAATACGCGCTCGTTTCAGATTCAAATACTTTTCCACGCTTTACTGAGCTTGTCTGGTGTGTAATTGAACGTAAAAAAAGGGGCAAATTCCCCCTTCTTGGATGGCTCGGTTGCACCAGGCAAGATCAGTCGAGCACAGAAAAGTATTTGAATCCAAAACAGTTACGCGTTTGACCCGACGCAGGGTGTTGGGCGGTTTGGCGGACGCAGGAGGGAAAAGGAAGCAGACAGCACCGGCGCCCGTCGCCATGGGAAACGCAGGCGTCGTCACGGACGCGGAGTGGCGGAATGGGAATTTGGAAGGCGACGGCGGTATCAGCACGCCCAGACAGAGCTTCAGAACCGGGGGAGACTTTCAGACAGGAAGTCATCACGGTGATAAGAATGGACACAAACACGCTGGATAACCAGTTCCCCACGATGACTGCCGAAACTCACACTCACACTCACACTCACACTCACACTCACACTCACACTCACACTCACACTCACACTCACTCACACACTCACACACTCACTCACACACACTCACACACACTCACACACACTCACACACACTCACACACATTCACACACACTCACACACATTCACACACACTCACACACACTCACACACACTCACACACACACACACACTCACACACACTCACACACACTCACACACACTCACACACACACACCGGACATGAGCTGGAGGGCGTTGAGGAGCACACAGACGTGAAAACATGCACGTATAAAGCAGAGCAGGCCCACAGACCAGAGACAGGTTCTGACTCTGCTGAAAGTAAAGCTTTCGGGGTGGAACATACGAGTCCTAGAATCCAGAATGACTCCACACAAAACAAATAAAAGCACCTTTGACTTCGGCAGGACAAAAAATAAAAGAAGATAACGAAAGTGAAGACTGTTTTTCGTGCTTTGAATCTTTCATTTTTAGAAATACCGGGTGTGTGTGTGTGTGGAACACCAATGAGGAACAGTACTCTAGCTCTGCTAGTGTAACACAGTGCAAGTACCATTTTCACAAACAATTTACCGTTATGTTTGGACTCTACATGTTTGGATGGTGAAATTTAGCGCAGTCCTCACCGTGCGGCTTCCCAACACTCTGTGGTACACAGACCTACTCCTGGGCTGAGCTGCGTTGCCTCCAGACATAGGGCTTAATCGAAATGGGTTTGTTATTTTAATTACTAATTCAATTTAGCCTTAATTACTAATGAAAGCACTCCGTTAGGTTAAATGTAGCCGACATAACGTAAATAAGCCAGGAAAAGAGGCAGAGAAGGATGGAGCGTGGCTCGGTGAGACTGCTTGTTTACACATTATCGGGCGTGTAATAATGTCGCCGTGGAGAACGAGAGGAAAACAGCGTTCACTTCCTCACGGCTGTGAACGGCAGGATGACGTCCGCGTGTTTTGGAGAGCCCCGAAGAGATGGGCGTACGTGCCGTTCCCTCTGAAAGCCACACGAAGACGACAGCGCCCCCTACAGGATGCGCCACACCAGGACCAGCCCCCTCTAGGGTGAAAGGTCAAACGGCGGTCTCTCAGGCTGTCAGACACACAGACGGGGGCGGGATTCTGAGTCCTCCAAACCCAGGGGCGTGTCCAATGGGGGGGTGGGGGGGGGGTGGGGGGGGAGAGGCTAACTCTGGAATTTGATTGGCCACCTCAGGTGCCACTCCTAGTTTTCCACCTAAAATAGTGCATTGTCATTGGCTAGTATAACTGTTGGTGATAGTGTGAGTGTGTGACCCCCCCCCCCCCGGCACCACCTTCCTGACTCTGTGACTCCCCCCTGGCAACCCCATGAACAACATCCAGGTACCCCCCCCTACAAACCACAGGAGTGGGCCCCACACTGATTAAACCAAAGAGAGGTAAGAGAACAACCCCCCCCCACACTCAGCCACACAGGCACATAAACACTACTGCTCAGAGAGTGGGAATAAAAGATCAGAAACAAAAAAACAAAATAAAAAAAGGATAAAAAATCAAGTATTTCAAGTGAAGCAGAAACACACCGCAGCGTGGGCCGGTTGCCAGATTGGGCATTTTTAAATTAGATTGCGTCCGGCTTATCAGCTCATTTCTCTCCTGACCGAGCGCTCTCTCTCTCTGTGCTGACGGCGTAGAAAAACACCGGCCATCAGCCGCGTTTCTGAAACCGGTTTATAACAGAAACCCCGTGTTCTCCGAGCGCCCTGACCGGAATCAGCGCCCCCCCACACCCCGCGGAGGTTAACAGGGGGGAATATTCACGAGCTGGAGCTGCAGCCCTCTTTTATAATCAGGGTTTCACCCCTCTGGAGGGTTTTCAGGGGCTCTGAACGTCTCACGGTAATCAAACGCAGATCATCCTGGGGCTCTGAACACAGCGTCTGAACACACCAACCGCTTCAGCGCCGTTCAAAACGTCAAACAGACACCCTCCAGAACACCCGCGCGTGAAAGTGTGTGTGCTCACGCGGCTGCTGGCAGAGGCTAACAAACACGCGGTGTTTACGTTCCGGGACAGGGAGAACCCGGGACAGGGAGAACCCGGGACAGAGAGAACCCGGGACAGAGAGAACCCGGGACAGAGAGAACCCGGGACAGAGAGAACCCGGGACAGGGAGAACCCGGGACAGAGAGAACCCGGGACAGAGGGAACCCGGGACAGAGGGAACCCGGGACAGGGGGAACCCAGGACAGGGGGAACCCAGGACAGGGGGAACCCGGGACAGGGAGAACCCGGGACAGAGAGAACCCGGGACAGAGAGAACCCGGGACAGAGAGAACCCGGGACAGGGAGAACCCGGGACAGGGAGAACCCGGGACAGGGAGAACCCGCGCGTCTGGGAGCTTCGCTGCGCCATGGCGACAGCCGGTCTGGGGTACACGCTCCACGTCTTTCTTACATTGTTTACATTTTACATTTTAGTCATTTAGCAGACGCTTACAAGCGCATAGGTTCTTCCACAGGTTAAGAGCATCAAATCCATAACTAGTAAAATACACATGAAGGGCTGTTTTATTTTTAATGATTATTATTTTAATTTTTTTTACGGGTTAGGATTAGACAAGAGGGATATCGGAAAGAGGGGGGGGGGGGATCAGGAGGGAGGACTAAGGTAGTTTGAAAAGGTGTGTTTTTTGGGTGTCTCGGTGGCGCAGCCTGTAGAGCACTGACCGCATGCTCATTGCGAGCCGCGACGTCGGCGGTTCGAATCCGACCGTCTGACCCATTCTTCCTGTCTCTCTATACTATATACTGCCCAATAAAGCTGAAAAAGGCCTAAAAAATATCTTTAAAAAAAAAAGAAAAGAAAAGGTGTGTTTTTTGCCTGCGTCAAAATATGGGGAGGGATTGTGTTGTCCTGAGAGTGGTAGGCAGGTCATTCCACCACTGAGGAACCAGAACAGAGAACTTTATATAGAAAAAGGAGTCATTACGCCACAGAGCCTGCGGGCTTCATGTGATGCCAATTAGAAGAACGGGCGACCGCACCGGTCAGCGCCCGTTTAACCGCACCGGTCAGCGCCCGTTTAACCGCACCGGTCAGCGCCCGTTTAACCGCACCGGTCAGCGCCCGTTTAACCCCACCGGTCAGCCCCCGTTTAACCCCTCCGGTCAGCGCCCGTTTAACCCCACCGGTCAGCCCCCGTTTAACCCCTCCGGTCAGCGCCCGTTTAACCGCACCGGTCAGCGCCCGTTTAACCCCTCCGGTCAGCTCCCGTTTAACCCCTCCGGTCAGCGCCCGTTTAACCCCTCCGGTCAGCGCCCGTTTAACCCCTCCGGTCAGCGCCCGTTTAACCCCTCCGGTCAGCGCCCGTTTAACCCCTCCGGTCAGCGCCCGTTTAACCGCACCGGTCAGCGCCCGTTTAACCGCACCGGTCAGCGCCCGTTTAACCGCACCGGTCAGCGCCCGTTTAACCGCACCGGTCAGCGCCCGTTTAACCGCACCGGTCAGCGCCCGTTTAACCGCACCGGTCAGCGCCCTTTAACCGACTTTAACCGCCATTCGGCCGGAGCGCTCGACTGGCTTCTAAAGGTGACGAGTACTTTTAATTTAAATGTAAAAATATAAAGTTCACCATTTACAAGTGGAAGGAAATCCAATTCATTATAACTTATGACTTATTTCTGGAGTTGGCAATCTCTTAATCTGTCCTCTCCACCCACGCACAGATGAGAGAAAACAGAAATAACAATGGAAGATGAATTATGAGCCAGGGACGAGGCCGACCATAGAACATCGATCACGGAGCTGGTCACTTAGAGATCCTTAACGCACTGTAACAGACCTCTCAGAGAACGGACACTAAAACACACTAAATCACACCTGGTCCTCTCATAACGATTCATGAAGATAGCTATAAGTACATTATCGTAGCATTCAAATAATATTCTAACAGTGCTTGGTTCGTGGGTGCAGTGGGTAGCACTGCCGCCTCACAGCAAGGAGGTCCTGGGTTCGAATCCCCGTGCGGAGTTTGCATGTTCTCCCCGTGTCTGCGTGGGTTTCCTCTGGGTACTCCGGTTTCCTCCCACAGTCCAAAGACATGCAGGTTAGGCTGACTGGAGAGTCTAAATTGCCCATAGGTTTGAGTGAGTGAGTGAATGGTGTGTGTGTCCTGCGATGGACTGGTGACTGTCCAGGGTGTATTCCTGCCTTTCGCCCAGTGTATGCTGGGATAGCCTCCAGCGACCCTGTTCAGGATAAGCGGATTAAGATAATGGATGGATGGATGGATGGTAGGCTCATGTTGGTTTCCTCATTAAGACAATGCAGACTGAAAACCCTTAACTGAAAATGTGATTTTAGCGTTGAAACAGCA
>NC_083762.1:75934404-75954404 GCF_963514075.1 Conger conger
CGGGTGTCAAACACAGTCTGGTGCTGAGTGGGCTCGTGACAGAACCACAGCGAATGCAGTAACGAATGCTGGTTGGTCATCGCCCACCAGTATGGGTACGGGATGGGACGGCAAATATGAAACAAGGCACAACAGTTCCAAATTTCGAGATATGTTCATAAACACGGCGCACAGCCCGCATTTTACGCTGCTCAAAGCCGCTAGCGCTAGCTGCTAGCTGTGTTTACGGCGCAGTCGATTAAAACAGAGCGCAGGAATACCCGTCCTGGTGCCGTGTTTATTTGCTGAGCTGATATTGCGGTGGCTTTCTGGAACAGACGTCGAACTCTCCCGTACGTGTTGTCTTGTGGGTTTTGCGGCATGTTGGACAAATGTTTTGAGTTTGTTTGCCCGCTTGCCGGTCGGTAAACAAGGCTGATTCACCAGGAGCTGAGTCATCGAGGCCGGCTGTCAGTAGCAGAAGCCAGAGTCTCTCAGGTCACTGTTCATTCAGCCATTTTTAAAAACGCTCCGCCCTGCTCCCAGAGAGCATGCTGGGATATCTCCCGCGCTGTAGCTGAATATGGCACGACACAACAGCAGCGTGGGCTGTATCCGTTTCTGGTTTCCATGCCAACTTCTGGCCTAATCAGCCCTAACATTAACACCTATGTGACATTATAGCTTCCTGATAAGTGCACAAATAACACCTAAAGACTGTTCTTGTGTCCCCTATACGAGACGTTTTACTGCGATCTGATCTCTGAGCGAACCAGCGTAGGTGTGCACAACCGATCAGATCATCTAGCCAGGGTAATCGGTGGAAACAAAAACCTGCATACACACACAAGCCCTCCGGGACTGAATTTCCCACACCTGCCGTAGAACACCCCCCCCCCCCCCCCCGCCCCCCCAAAAAATACAAGCATCTGGATTTGTCTCTTATCAGTCTCTGTCATCAGGGTCAGTGGGTCGGTGAGTAATGGAGGATACCGCTCTCCTCTGAGTGATACAGCGCTACAGGGCACCAGGCCTGCCCGAACGCGGACCAGTCAGTCCACACCTGGCCTCTCTGTGAATCAGAAGCAGGAACACAGACAGACTGTCTGGCCGAATGGAAGCGCTCTCCGTAGGAAGACGGCGTCTGAGGAACGGACGGGGAGACGTGTGATAATCGCACGCGGTGAGAATGACACGGACTCAACATGAGCCGGCGCGGTAGAAGAATCTGTCTGACTTTTAAAGTGCGCTCGTAATGATGTCCTCAAACTTTTCAAATTGGGTCAGGACAATCTGGCAGGGTGCCAGGCGCATAGCTGATGGCAACGGGGACACAGAGACCGAAACAGAAAAACAAGCACTTAAAGGAGCAGACACCCCGGACCAGACAGCATCAGCGAACAACTCGCCACACGCGTTTTCACGACACCTTCATCAACTCCGTATTACACGCTGAAAGCATACCCGCCCAAGAAATATGACTTAATTTGTATGGTTTCCTCAGCTAAAACTCACGTGTGTATGCGTTTGTTCAAAGTGTTATTCTGCCAGAGAAGTCAGAATTCTGTTTTTGGTGCACAGAAGTCTACCGTATGTTATGCGTTATATCATGTGATATATAACCCTACCGTGGGATGGTCGGTAAAATGAAACAAGCTGCTTTCTCACGGTGATGGGAGATTAAAATTTTTCATACGGCAATCGCAGCCAAAAAAAAAAAAACCCGGCCCGGTCTCTTCCCTTCAGGAGTCCTGAGGCCCGGGGGGTCGGGGGTCGGGGCGGGGCACGTCGTCACTCTGCGAACACGGCCGGTAAGCACACTACTCAGCGCCAGACGGCGCGGGTCGGGCCGGACCGCGTGACTGACGAGGGGGGCGGGGGGGGGGGGCGAGACGGTCTCAGCGCCGGTCTGACAGGCTCAGACACATCCCGGGGCCTCAGAGGGGCGGTTAGGGGCCCGTGAGGAAGCTCGGCGGGGCATGGTGAATATTGAGGGGGGTCGGGACCCGTATCTGACCGCCGTTACATCACCGCTGTGGGGGGGGGGGGGGGGGGGGACACACTAACCCTCCGCGTTTCAGGCTCCGGGTGCCTCGGCCAGATAAGATAAACGCACAAATCCATCTTCATCATTCCCAGACCCCGTTTATTAAATTATTTCAAATAGCTTATTAAGTAACAGCAGATATGTCCACGGGAACATTAATTCATACTTCAGAGAGCTGGCGGAGTTCAGGGGAAAACATTATTACCAGCGCAGAAGCACACAGACTGAGAGGTCATGTGACGTACACTCTCACTAATAAGGGCGCGGTGCAGATACAATACAGGTACAATACTGTCCTTTTGGGCAGAAATAAGCCCCTTTTACAAACAAAAAGGTACAAATCAATTATTAATTCAATAGCAAGGGGTACGATTGGATGTACCTAAAGGTTACCAACCCAGTGTAGTGAGTGTGTGTATGAATGGGTGAATGGAGAAGCATCAATTGTACAGCGCTTTGGATAAAGGCGCTATGTAAATGCCTGCCATTTACCATAAGCTTTTGCACCTTTTTCTTTGTGTACATTTTTTCCCCGAGACTGTATGTGCCGCACGTCTTCTGCAGTCTGTTCACGACGATGTCACGGATGAACAGACCACTTCCTGTCCGCATCATAACGACCCTGAACAGATAAAGGCAGGTATGTGAGCCTTTATCAGGGCCCACACGTGTGCGAAAAGCCCTGCATCACAGCACACGTAAGCTCTCTGTGAAGTAATCTCCTCTAATCGCCGATGAGAAGGGAAATGACATGCTTTGTGGCGACGCAGTGAAACAGCCAATGAGGCGAGAGAGAGATTTCAGAGTTGTGTGCAGTGGGGCGACCTGTAGCGTAGTGGTGAAGGCGCATGACTGGGACACGCAAGGTCGGTTGGTGGGAGCCACGATAAGATCCGCACAGCCGTTGGGGCCCTTGAGCAAGGCCCTTAACCCTGCATTGCAGCAGGGGAGGATTCTCTCCTGCTTAGTCTAATCAACTGCACATCGCCCTGGATAAGAGCGTCTGCCTAATGCCATGAATGCAATGTGCAGGAACTTCCCCTCTCCTCTGAATGCTGCTGCGTTCGACGCCACTGTTACCGTTAAAGGAAGCATGAGTCACGTAAACAGTACCGTGGCGATACTTCCACAGAAGTGAACTCAGCGGGTGTTAAGGGCCGGTGAACAACCCAAGCCGCCAAACCGCTCGCAAGCTCGTGCTCATCCGACCTGACAAACACCGGAGAGACTGGATGTCAGTTAGCGTTGGACTTTCCTGAGAAACGTTTGGTCGTGACCTTTGCACTCGCATTCTCGAAACGTGACAAGCCGATAAGAACAGGCCATTCAGCTCAACAACTCTCGCACCGTCTGAAGGGCACCGTCGACTTAACTAGATAATATCCGGCACTGTATCGCGCCCGGTCTTGAAAACCTCCGCTACATGACCAGGCAAGCCGTTCTGCACACAGTGACCACTCTCAGTGTGCAGAAACACTTCCTGAGGTCTGAGCTGTGCTCTCCAGCTGGAGAGGGCTTAAGTCTCCCTCCGCGCGATTTCGGCCAATCTAAACTGGCCTGGGAATTTAAGACTTATTAATCGAGGGCCTGGTGCGAGTGGAGTGACATTTTGGGCCAAAGCGAGTATTAAATATCAAAAGAAAGCTCTTGGTGAGATCCATGCAGTGGCAAAAGATTGGACGCAGCATGCGGAACTCAACCCAAAAACCTTGCTTCATTCAAACACTTGTTTCGGCTCTTGTGTAAAAATTGGGGAAAAGGCACGTACGCACCAGACCCTCGTCACATTCATTGAAAGCTGACACGAAGAGCTTCAGCGTCGTAAAAAAAAGGAAACTGCTCACTCCTGCACATTCCCGACCGCGGACAAAGACTCTCCTCTCTCTGGGAAGAAGAGAAAGGCCCCGATAAGCATCCGGCTGACTAACGTGATCGAATAGCACTCGGCATCCGGAGCTCGGCTGAAGTCTCAGTTAAAGTCAATTAACGGGGAAATCAGTCTCCAAATGAATTCTCCGGCCCGCTAATCTCATTGCGGCCATATGGTGATGGAGACCGCAGATTATCCGCCTGGAATTAGCGTAGCGTTTCATCATCCGCTGTCTGAGGCTCCCGACACGCTCACTCGCTCTGTCTGAGGTCAGGGAGAACGCAGTGTGATCGCACTGCACAGCCACTGGACAGAGGTACACTGTGCACTGCACAGCCACTGGACAGAGGTACACTGTGCACTGCACAGCCACTGGACAGAGGTACACTGTGCACTGCACAGCCACTGGACAGAGGTACACTGTGCACTGCACAGCCACTGGACAGAAATACACATAAACTGCACAGCCACTGGACAGAGGTAAACTGTGCACTGCATTGTCACTGTACAGAAATACACGTAAACTGCACAGCCACTGGACAGAGGAACACTGTACACTGCACAGCCACTGTACAGAGGTGCACTGTACACTGCCATCTTCAGGTGGTTATCCATCTTATCCACAGTTTGCATTTCTATAAATATGAGGATATTTACTGTAACAATTCAGGTCAAGTATTGAGCTAAAGGTTATACCGGCAATGACTCTCCATCCATTATCTTTACCTGCTTATTCCTGTCTCCAGTCTGTGCTTGAAGATGGGCAACCCCACCACCTCAAGGATCAAGCCCAGATCCCCAAACCCATTACATCACACTATGGCCCAAAGCGGCCATTTTGTGTCTTTCTGCTAAGTCATCTTCCATTTTGTGTCCAGAGGGAGAATTGTACAGCGTGTCCTGTGGGCGCCTAGAATAAAAGAGTCGTCCAACTTCCTTCTGTGACCGAGATCTTCCACAGGAAACAGAACTGCTGTTCTGGGCTGAATGAGCACAAATTGCAAACTGGACTAGCGGTTCAGACTCTTTAAGAAAGAAAGAACGTTTCTGTATTTTTAAGACCGTAGAGGTACTGTGGTGGTGTTGGTGGTTACTCCATTGGCAGTAACCAGGTGGTTTCCGTTAAACCAGCCCAAGTGCCTCACTGGTTTTCCCTGCGTCATGTCTGTGTCTCACCCACTGAACACTGTTCCCAGTCCAGCATTAACTATTCACTCTTCCAGCATGTGTGTGTGTGTTTGTGTGTGTGTGTGTGTGTGTGTGAGCGTGTGCTTGTGCATGCCCACTGAGGTCTGTACACTGTTCCCGGTCCAGTATTAACTATTCACTGTTCCACCGTGTGTGTGTGTGTGTGTGTGTGTGTGTGTGTGTGTGAGCGTGTGTTTGTGCATGCCCACTGAGGTCTGTACACTGTTCCCGGTCCAGTATTAACTATTCACTGTTCCACCATGTGTGTGTGTGTGTGTGTGCCCACTGAGGTCTGTACACTGTTCCTGGTCCAACATGAACTATCAAGTCGCCATGTGGGGGGGCAGGGAGGTTTCTGTGTATTAAAAAATGTAAAAATAAAAAAACAATTGATCACAAACATTTTTTAAATCAGAAACAGGTCAGGGAAGCTGAGCAGGCGTTAGTCAGACGGACACAAACGGGCAAGCTGAGCTGGGCACCGTTACAACATCCCCCCCCCGCACTGTTACGACATCCCCCCTGACCTCCTCTCTTCACACCCCGGTCCCCCGTGACGCATGGTGAGTAAGAGCTCAGGCAGTATCTGCCCCAGGTGCTCCAGCCTGTCAGGGCCCCACGCACACGCTCTCAGCCCAGAGCACAGCGCGGCAAGGCCAGCGGTAGCAGGCCAAGGCTAGCCTAGCCTTACTCATTTCCTCTGGGAGAGGGCTCTATATTAAGACAGTCGCGCTAAACTATAACAATGAAGGACCCTTCAGCTCCGGCGCTGACGTTCAAGGGCAACAAAAAAAACCAGAAAAAAAACCCCCCGGATTTATTACGACTGTCAGAGATCCCAATCAAATACGAACCTTTAGTCACATATTTATAAAGACAGCCCGTCGGAAATTAAACATTTAAATGCGTTTTATGATTTCAATAGGCCTAATTGTCTTTTAAGTGGCAATTTCTGGTAATAGACTATGCAAATGCATCATTTGCATCTACAGACGAAGAAAATGAATCGAAAATGAAACAATTAGCGATAATTGCAGATGGAAGCCACAGCTGACGATGATGTCATCGCTGCTTAGTCGACTCAAAAGTTGGCTACCGCTAGCTAATTTGTCTATTATCAAAATTTGTTCAGCTAATTAACAGAAGTCGTCACCCATGTGCTAGCATGATAGGCCGCCACTGAAACGGTCCCAAGCAGCTGAGAGACGCTTAATCAGTTCAGTTAACCAGCCAGCTGACTGCACCGGCAACAGGAAACCGTTAACCAAACCGGTTTTCGGCGAGCGTCGAACTAAATAACAACTCACGAGACCACCGTGACGAGATCCTAATCAATCAAAAAAACAGTCAAACAGTCAAAACCTTCACAAAGGGCCCCGTTGTCGGGGCTGAGGGCCGTCGTCGTCAAGGCGAGGCCCTGCGGTTTGGCCGGAGGCCCCGGCGACACGGGCGTAGGTACAGCGGGCGACGGAGCGCCGTCAGGGTCAGGGCCGGGGGCCGGGCGAGTCACCGCACAGCTGGCGTTGCTTAGCGCTCAGCGTGGCCCCCCAGACCACAATGGCAGCAGTGATGGGCCCAGATGGGGCGAAACGGCCGACGGACACGTTAAAAAGGCACCCCCCCCCTCCCCTGCCCCCCATCTGACGGGCCGGGATGAGGTCATGCGTGTCAGCAGGCGTGTAGATGCTCCGGGGCACTTAAATACCGGTGGTGCTGAACTCCGTACAGGAATGCTCCGCGCTCAGCACACCCAGGCTCAGTTAAGAGGCTGCAGATGGGCCTCGGGGATTTGGGGGGGGAGGGGGAGGGGGCCCACGACATAAGGCCCCCAAGGCTACAGGAAGTTACCCCGGACAGATTGAGGAAGGGGTGCGCTGACGGGGCAGGGGGGAGAGGGGGGGGGGGGGGGATAGATTAGAGACTCTCATTCTCCCACAAGTTGAATCCTTCCTCTGTTAAGCTGAGGAGAGCATCGGGCCAGATGTACCCATAATGCCCCTTAAGAGGGTTTACTAAGAGCATTCTCGAGGTCTCGTCCAGCATTCCTGCCCTAACAACGTTAAACACAGTCACAAGATCTCCTTATTTTTGGCTGAGAGAACGCCACATGAAGCTCTTCTCCACACACACAAAATACCCCTCGAACAAACTAGCTTAGAACTGAACTGAAAGCAAAACAACAAAAAAGGGCTTTTGAAGGGAGATCAAAAGGCTGGCTTTTTTTCCCCCCTCACTTTTTTTTTTTTTTTGTTAAAACCAGAAGTTAAACTGACTGGTGACTCAGGTCCCGGAGACGTGGCACAAAAAGACACGTAAGGATAGCGTCACTCCCGTGATCCGAACTCGACTTGTGACTGTGTCAAAAGCATCTCAACAAGAACTTTTTACGGTTCTTCATCTCGCACACATACCCCACTGTCCATAGCAGGCTGGCCCTCAGTGAGATTTAAGCCAGAAAACTCAAGTCTAACCCAGTCTTGACTGCCCCAGTCTTTCAGTCACCCTCCTGATCATACTGCCTGAACTAAAGGCCCTTTAGCCGCAGTGGACAGACCAGTCTTCCAGAGCTACATCTCCTCCGTTAAATTCTTGGGCCTCGACAACAGCCGGTATGAAAATCCTGTTATGACATGTATAAATGTATTCCTCTTTATTTTAAGTAGGACCATGCACAGAAAGCTTGACTATGCACTGGCTTTATACGAGCTGTCGAGCAGTCGTCTGGCAACAACTATATTCGCTCTTGTCAAATTGTCCCTTGCAACTCCCTCTAGCAAATTTATTTTTGTCCATGTTTTGTTTATTGTCACCTGTGAATACCGACTGTGTTTGACTGCTCTTGTTACATTGCAAAAAAAATAAAAAAATAAAACGCCAACTACAGTCCTCCATCAGCCCAGAGGCTGCAGGACGGAGGATGGAGGAAATGGTCCAGGGCAAGGCGCTTCGCACACGGGCGGAGATAACTGAATCAGGACGACTGCCTCTCCCCGCCTGCACCTCGGAGGGCAGGGGCACGGAGAACGGGCAGATGAAAGGATGACTGAGTCCAGCGTCCTCCCGCCCGCTGCCGGACTCGGGTCCTTCCGGCAGAGCTCCAGACGGGCACGGGGCGGCCGAGTCAACGCCTGAGGTTTCGGCACAGCGCTGCTTAACCCAGAAAACTGCACAAAGGGAGCGAAAAAATTGCCAAAGTAACATCAGCAATGTTGATACGTCTTTTTCTCTTTTTTTTTTCTTTCTGAGAATCTCCAAATGTTTATTCCCAGGATTTGAGGAATTCTATTAAAAGTCTTGAGTTTGTCCAACTCTGAAAACATTGACTTAAAAGGGAATGGTAGCCTAAGCCAGAGCGTTCATTCTTGAACATCGACGGCGCTGTTGATGTTCCCCGGGATTAAGGCTCCATTAAAAATGTCAAAGCAGACGAGAACAGGCCCTCTGACTCTGCCCATCTGCGCCGAGCTTCATAACGGAAACTTAAAAAGTACGATACAGTACGGGCCCCACAAAAAAAAAAAAAGGAAAAAGAGATTTGTTTTTCAGGAGCCAGCATACGCGAATCAAAAGACCCGTGTTGACAGCACGCAGTTCACTCTCTCTCTCCCTCCCTCCCTCCCTCCGTGAGTATTTATAGGACTGGCGTTGTCTTCCTGAGACGGTTTGGCGTCGAACACGAGCTCATCGTGTTGAAAGACTGCGAAACAGAGGCACTGCTTCAGCGCCGCCCTGTCACTCCGCCGCTAACGAACTTTGAGGGAAGTCTGCGGATATTCCCCCCCCGCAAACGATCGTTAAATCACAGCGTGAATGACTGCTCTGTGAACGCGTCAGCCGAGACAACATTTAAATAATGCCGCCGAGATGAATCAGCCAAATGAATCACCCGTACAGTACCACATGGAAAATATGGAAACGCAATCCCTCTCCCGACCTTCGTAGCTCGTTACATCAATGTCAAATTAAAATATGAAAAAACGTACAGGTTCGTTAATGATTCTGCTCATTAGGCTCCGATTGTGTTTTATCTGCTCGGTATTTACGGATTCCGCATAATCCTTTCAAACGGCAGCAGGAAGTTCAAACATACGGGTAAATAGTTATTCAACGGGAAAAAAAGAAGAAAAAAAAAGGAAAAGATAAAAGAAATCACAAGGCGAGGTGGGAGCAGAAGCACAGTGTTTATCTACATGTGAAATGTAATATGAATAAAGTGCATTATGTCTGCATCTAGGTCAGCACTGCTTTTATGACCACATCTACTGTACCTGCTGCAGATACAGCCTTCGCTGTGAGAATACCCCGTTACTGTTCAGGAGTTATGCTGCGTATTATGTGGCATCAGTCACTACTTTTTTTTGGAACCGCGTGTCTGCGTGTGTGTGCGTTTGTGCGCGTCTGTGCGCGTGTGTCTGTGCACACATGTGTCTGTGCACATTTGTGTGTGTGTGTGCATGTGTACGTGCGCGTGTGTGTGTGTACGCGTGTGTGTATGTGTGTGTGTGTGTGTGTGTGTACGCGCGCGTGTGTGTGCGCATGTGTCTGTGCACGTGAGTGTGCACGTTTGTGTGTGTGTGTGTGTGTGTATGTTTACGCGCATATATACATGCGCACACACACAGACACGTGCAGTATTATATTTGTTACAGTTCTCAGTAAAGTCAACAGTCAGGCATAATGCAGGATAAATGGTGAGGAGTGTATTCATGCTTCTGTAGCAGCTTTGCTTAGCGCTCACACAGATTACCCACAGTCCTCCCTGTGCCAGGAGACCACAGACGGGGCTTTCTGGAGTTGACTGCCACCAACGCGTCATCCCAACTTTACCCCACAATGGCTTAGTTCTCAGAGCGTCGTGTTTATGGAGAGAGTTATTTGGATGCTGTTACACTTCGCAGCACACACACACAAACAGACACACACACACACACACACACAAACAGACACACACACACACACACACACACACACACACACAAAGACAAAGACAAAGACAAAGACAAAGACAAAGACAAAGACGCACGCACGCACACATCAAATCTGGGTTACATTTGCAGGAGCAGAAAAGCTTTTCAGTTCATCTGAAGCATCAGAAAGTCCAATACAGCAATTCTGACAGCGCAGGAGTGAAAGAACCACCATGTACCCCTCCCCACCCGACCCTCCCCCAAAACCTGACACTTCCACAGCAACAGCCATTATTGCTTTTCTGAGCACATCAATTTCATATCTCATAGCAGGCGACGAACATGTTACAAACGTGTTATAAACGTGTTATAAATGTGTTATGTTGCACTGATTTTGTCTGTTGGACAGAGTGACTGGGTGTGAGCGTGAGAATGATCAGATTCCAGGCCTGGAGGGTGGGGAGGAGGGGGGGGGGGGGGTTTGGGAGGAGAGAAGATTTCACACTTCATCCTGTGGTTCGTACAAATCTGTGCTTCTGATGCTGTGAAGTACAGAGCTCAGATTGAGGTGCACACAGATGGACTGCATTTAAACAGCGCTTTTATCCAAATCGCTTTACAATTAATTAATGCCTCTCAGTCACCCATTCACACACACACACACACACACACACACACACACACTCACACACCAGCAGTGACTGGCCGCCATCCAAGGCACCAACCAGCTCGTCGGGAGCAATTGAGGGTTAGGCGTCTTCGCCCAGAGACACTTCGACACACCCAGGGCGGGGGGGATCAAACCGGCAACCCTCCAACTACCAGACGGCAGCTCTCACCTCCTCAGCTAACGTGCTAAACGAGCTAATGTGGCCCCCACCCAAAGATAAAGGCCTTGTGCGGGGTGCGCGGGGGTGAGAGGTCGGGGGTGAGAGGTCGGAGGTCGGAGGCGGTACTCACCCGGCCGGGGTCGTACTCCGGACCTCGGCGACGGGCCTCCAGGTCCTCATAGGCGGGCGCGGCTCCTTCCCGCCGGGCCTGCTGGAACTCCCGCCTCAGCTGCTGGATCCGGTCGCCACTGGGAAGAGTCGGGAACGTCACTCATCACACCGGAGCGACTTACAGTTGATTAGACTAAAGCCTGATTTATAATTCGGCGTCGAATCTACGCAGAGGCCAGGGCGTAGCCCACGCATAGCAGCGTTCCCGATGCCGTAGGCTACGCAGAGGCTACGACGAATAGTTACATTCCTGGGGAGGTGCGCATCAGGCTGCACGTCAGGCTACGGCGTAGGGAACACGGCTACGCGTAGATTCAACGCAGAAGTATAAATCAGGCTTCAGCAGGACACAATCCCCCCGAGGAGCAATGCGGGGTTAAGGGCCTTGCTCAAGGGCCCAACAGATCTTATTGTGGCTACACCGGGGTGTGAACCAGCAACCTTCCAAGTCCCATCAAGCAGCTTAGCCACTCGGATACAGGCTGCCCCCACGGATGGAAATTCCGCTTGTTACAGTTCCATTTTCCCTGATCCGGGGGAATTTCTGTCTTCATTAAAAGGGGAATATTTCACGACACGAGCCCCACATTAAAGCTGCCGCAGATTGAATCTACATCTTCTTTTTCTTTTTTTTTTTTTTGTGAATTGTAATTATTCTTCTTCCGCTCACACGTGAGAAGCCGTTGGCGCCGGAGCGGTGGATGCGGGGAGGTTGTGTAATTACACGAGCGCTGAAGTCCCGGAGGAACCGTCTCACCACCACTTCAGCACAGGTGGCATTCTGAAAGGCAGGCGCTTTTTAAATGGGTCTTAGTTCAGAGTCGGAAATTATTATTATTATTATTTTTTTTTACATACAGCGTCGGTACGGCTACGCTGCAGAACTAACCCTTTCGGTCCCAAGCCCCGTACGAAGTGGTCCCCACCCAAATCCCAAGGCTTTGGTTGAGAATGTTTAGAAAATTTAGTGTGGTTTTAACCGGAGCTCAAAACAATAGTATAGCGGCCATTTTGATTGGCCGAAAAGGTATAAGGTTGAGAGTGGCGTATGGCACTCTGGCACCGAGAGGGTTAAGGCTGGTGGTCTGTATCAGGTTCAGTGGAAATTCAGCAGTTGCTCATCCACTGCTACGCACGGCATGGCCGCGGTCAATCAAAGCTACGTTAGTTATTCCCTTCGCCACTGGACTCGGCACAGGAACCCTGCGTCTTTTATCCGCGTAGATCTCGGATACGAAATCCCACCAGATCGGGGATAATCTCCGTCTGAAGAGCTGAAAGCAGCAGCGGAATGAGCACGGACACTCGGCCGCCCGATGAAGACGAGGAGTTTCTCTGAAGGCTTTTTCAGCCCAGGACCCGGGGCGTGCGCTGTGGGCCGGAAGGTCGTTCGGCGATACGGCACGCCGGGCGGAATGAGACCATGTGACGGGGACATAAAAGAGCGCTCCCCCTGACCACGCGAGAGACGCACGGGAGCCACATTTCACCCAGAACGGACATCTGAGGAAACGTGATCGGATGTGCACATGTCATTCTCCACTAACTTTACATTACATTACATTATTGGCATTTGGCAGACGCTCTTATCCAGAGCGACGCACAGTTGATTAGACTAAGCAGGAGACAATCCTCCCCTGGAGCAATGCAGGGTTAAGGGCCTTGCTCAAGGGGCCCAATGGCTGTGCAGATCATATTGCGGCTACACCAGGATTAGAACCACCGACCTTGCGTGTCGCAGTCCTGTACCTTAACCACTACGCTACAGGCCGCCCTACTAACTCAGGCCTGACTCAATCCCACCGTGACAGAAAATCACCTGCTTAGCTTCATTTACAGTCGCTATTTAGCTGACGTTTTTAACCAAAGCTCAAGGGCCCAACAGCAGCATAGATCTTATCGCGGCTAAACCGGGGCCAGAACCACCAACGTCCTGGGTCCCAGCCGAAGCGCCACTAGGCTACAGTCCGTCCTACATTAAAAAAACGGAATATGAATATTTTCTGCCTTTTTTTTTGGGCGTTGAGCCAAGGAAGGTCAAAGGTGAGAGATGAATCCGCGACAGTCTTTATCACCTCCTCCTCCCCTGACACAAACGCAGAGACGGGCCACGCTACCGCCAAACACACACACACACGCTCAGGCCAGCCCCCGTCCTCCCTCCCTGCCTAAATCACTTCCTCCTGTCAACAGAGACACCGTGGCGTTCACATACAGCTGCTGATTGGCTGGGAAGGAGAGCCAATCGCGTGTGTCTAGGTCAGGGATGCCCTATCTTATCCAGAAAGAACCAGTGTGGGTGCAGGCTTTTGTTCCAACCCAGCAGTCACACCTGACTCTACTGATCAAGGTCCTTAATTAGCAAAGACTCTACTGGTTGATGAGTAGAGTCAGGTGTGTAACTGCTTGGTTGGAAAAAAAAGCCGACATCCACACCAGTACTTTTTCTGGGGAACCGAAACAAGGTTCATCCTCTTCGGGAAAAATAAACTGGAACAAATTAAATGATCCCGAAAGTGTAAACCCAACCGATCTGGCTCCTCCTTGCAGACTCAGATGAACAAGGAAAGATAAATAGAGTGCAGAAAAGTATTTGAACCCAAAACAAATACCATCTGAACTCAGGTCTGTCCCTCGACTGAAATCAGATACGGGATGGGAGATACACGAGTGCATTTTGTCACGGAACTCAAAGCCTAAAAAAAAAAAAACTTCAGATTGAGTGTCCAGACGTTATCTGACCAAACATCATCTGTCTTTTAAACAAGCTTCTTTAAACAAATGCAGACAAATTAAAAAATGTTTCTTTATAAAGAAACAAATAATTTGGGAGGACCGTCAGGAGGAGAGGGGAACTTGATGAAAAGGTTGGGACAGGACCTGAGTTTTCTCCTGGGGGGTCCTGCAGCATCACCCACCCCGTCTCCAAAAGTACATTTTCTGTTCTTCAAGGACCAAATTTCCCAAATGTACCATAAAAGTACAGCAATGTCTTCCAAGCAAAAAGGCACAAATTAGGGTATTGTAATTGTATGCACCTATAGGGTATTGGCCCAGCGACAAGAATTAATACCTTTTTCAGGCCTTTACTTCTGAGTGTTTGATGGCGGTCCCTGGGATGCCTGAGAGCCGGGGTGGGGGTCCCTGGAGGATCACACCCAGCTGAAGGGGCCCGGGGGCAGGGGAAGGTCCTTCACCCCGCCACCCCCCCATTGGTCCATCGTGAGTGGGAACCGGGCCCCAACATAAACAACTTACTAAAAACCACCGCGGAGAACAACCAGGCGCATTGTCCCCAACACTTAGGAGCACAAAACGGGCTTCTCCCGAATTCCTCCCATTCCGGTCAGGACTTCACACGGGGGGAACAATGCCCAACCCCATTCGGGCACTTTGGGTGAAGAGCTGTTCTCCCGGGGCAGGGCCATTCATTAGCGGCCGGGGGAACCGCGCTTAACTAGAACTTGAAGAAGGGCAGATCGGCAAATGAATGCAGACGGCTTCAGAGAAAAAGGATTAAATTAGGATTTTTTTCTTCTTTTTTATTTTTTATAAATCTCGTTAGGAAACGGCAAGAGTGAGCGCATTCCTGAGAGATGAGGCTGTGGGAACGAGGCGGCCATCGTGCTATCCAGCCTCGACAGGGGCCTCTTCCCTCCAGGGCCTGGCTTCACCGGCCAGGAGCTCTCTCTCTCTCTCGCTCTGTCTCTCTCCCCCCTCTCTCTCTCTGTTTCCATCCCTCCATCTCATCCTCCTCCTCCTCCTCCTCTCCACCACCCACTCCCCCCCGACTCTACAGGAAATGAAATAAAAATAGTTAAGTAGCTGACACCTACAGTTGATAAGACTAAGCAGGGGACAATCCCCCCCCCCCCCGGAGCTATGGGGGGTTAAGGGCCTTGCTCAGGGGCCCAACGGCTGTGTGGATCATATTGTGGCTACACCGGGATTAGAACCACCGACCTTCTGGGCCCCAGTCATGAACCTAGGCGACAGGCTGCCACTCTATCTCTCCATCTCCATCTCCATATCTCTCTCTCTCTCTCTCTCTCTCTCTCTCTCTCCCCCCATCTCTCCCTCCCTCTCTCCCTCTCCCTCGTTTAATCATCAGTGTGCTTCTGAGTCAGGCCTGCTCACACCTCTCCTCCTCCTCCTCTGTTTTGCGTCAGTTGGCTGTTTTTTTCCCCTCAAAGCAGCAGCGTTTTAATCAGCCCGGAGTTCCCGGAACAGCGAGCGCTTCTCGGCCAATGAGAAAAGCCCTGTTCTCCCCGGCAGCCGATTGGCTGCGGAAGCCCTGTTCTCCCTGGCAGACGATTGGACCAGGGGAGCCCCTCCCACTCCCCCGTGTCTCCTCCCCCACACTGGGCGTTTCTAATTGGCCGAAGCCGGTCGCCTCACACCGCAGCTGCAGACTGCACGACGGCAACTGCGGACTGCGCAAATTAAAAAGAAAACCGTAAGAAGGCTGGATGGAGATAAAAGGTGATGTATCTTCAGAGCGGAGGGAGGGGGAGAGAGAGAGAGAGAGAGATCGACCCCAGGCATCGACATGCCCCACTAATTCCCCCCGGACGGGAAAAGATCTCGTTCCCCGGTACGACACAGCGCTGACTCAGCCGACCCACACGAGCTTTCATCAGCGTCTCGGCGTCTCGATTAATCAGGCCTGCCGATAAATCCATGGCTCAAATATGCTTACCTCCCCGTTTCCCCCCCCTGACGAGCGCTGACTTTCGGACGTGGCTTTGGTCCTAATCGTCATCTATTCTGTGAGGAGTGAGGCTTGGGGTCGCCTTTCCGCTGCGTCGGGTAAGCATTTCACAAATTCATTAATTAATGCAAATGAGCGAGAGGATCCGTCATCGGCTCTGGATCTAAACTGAGGCTGCTGGGTTTGCGGGTTGGCTGCTGGTGTGGTCGGCACTACAGCAGAAATATAACACACTCCGTCACAGACTACACACTACAGCAGAAATATAACACACTCTGTCACAGATTACACACTACAGCAGAAATATAACACACTCTGTCACAGATAACACACTACAGCAGAAATATAACACACTCTGTCACAGATAACACACTACAGCAGAAATATTACACACTCTGTCACAGATTACACACTACAGCAGAAATATAACACACTCTGTCACAGATAACACACTACAGCAGAAATATTACACACTCTGTCACAGATTACACACTACAGCAGAAATATAACACACTCTGTCACAGATAACACACTATAGCAGAAATATAACACACTCTGTCACAGATTACACACTACAGCAGAAATATAACACACTCTGTCACAGATTACACACTACAGCAGAAATATAACACACTCTGTCACAGATAACACACTACAGCAGAAATATGACACACTCTGTCACAGATAACACACTACAGCAGAAATATGACACACTCTGTCACAGATTACACACTACAGCAGAAATATAACACACTCTGTCACAGATAACACACTCTGTCACAGACTAGACACAGCGAGTAAGTGTGGTCTACACGACAGCAAAACAGCACACTGTCAAAAATATCACGGAATTACCCCCGTTTCCATCCCTCCCTCCCTCCCTCCTAAACTCTCAATTCTTGACTTGGGAGAACAGGGCTCCATCCAGCTGCTGCCATTTTGTGCCCTCTTCTACCGCTCGCTCAAGGCAAGGCCACAACCATTTACTGGCCGCCATGGAAACGGGGGAAAAAAAACAAAAACAAACAGAATTTTTTTTTCTTATTATTTTTTTATATTAGAATGAAATCCAAAAAAAAAAAAAAAAACCTCCACAACTAAAGAAAGATGCTTTTCACAGGAGGCCTATCGATGGGAAGCGAACGGGTGGTGATTAAAACACGGCTGGCACGTCTCCGCAGCTTAGCTTAGCGAGGTAGCGGTAATGAGCAGCTCAGGGCGGGGCATACACCGGGGGGGGGAGTTTGTCGCATTTCATTTAGGTATTTCTACGCTGTGTTCCCAAAAAGGGGCTCTCTTACTGCCTCTCTCTGTCCCCCACAGAGGAGCGCCCACCCCCCCGCCCCCCCGGCCCCGGCAGAGGAGGGGCGAGCAGCCGCGCGCGTTCGTTAGCCAGACCGCTCTCTCAGCGACCGACGGATCGGAGCCACGCTTCATTCACTGCCAAGCCGAACACAAACCTGCTGTTCAAACAGCCACTGGAGCAAACGGCAGATACCCATGCACCAATATCATAATGCACTCATATCATACTCACTCGCACTGAGAAACTGTGGTGTTGCCTGCTCACACACACATGTACACACACACACACACACACACACACACACACACACACACGTACAGACACACAAGCTCACACACACATGTACACACACACACACACACACACACACACACACAAGCTCACACACACATGTACACACACACACACACACACACACACACACGTGTACACACACACACACACACATGTACAGACACAAGCTCACACACACATGTACAGATGCACACACACGTACACACACCTACATATATATATACACAGACATGTACATACTCACACACATAGACACACACGTAGTCACACACACACACACACACACACACACAAACAGACACACAAATACACACACACACACACACACACACACACAGACACACAAATACACACACTCATGCAGAACACAGAGCCATACTGAAAGTATCTCCTCTAAAATGTTATCTGGCACTACATAAAACACTACCCCCACAAAATACCTATTTAGGGTTGCCAGATAAAGAGCTCAGCCTCGATGCGGCTTCACTTGATATACCGGCCGATTCCCTTTGATCCCCCGCCTCAGAGGAAGATGCAGAGCGGGGAGCCATGGCGACAATCTCACCTGAAGTGTCTCCCTCCTCCTCCTCCTCCTCCTCCTCCTCCTCCTCCCGGGCTGCACTCTCTGTAATAAGCCTGGGAGAAAAGCGCCGTATCGCTGGCAGGCTGAGTGCGGAGGCTGTCTCGCCCGACGCAGGGAGAAACAGACCTGCGGCCCGGCTAATGGAGGAAACCCTGGAACCGCCGCTAATACGCCGCTAATGTAGCCAGCGACACCATTTCGCGTCACCTCCGTGACCTCGAATCCTGTCCCCGCTCGCCCGCCCCAAATTCGGCTCCTGTAAACCCCCCCCCACCCCCCTCCCCTCCACCGTTCGGCACCACGCCCCCCGCCCCCCCCCCCCTTCGGTTCTGTGCCCGGTCGGGCAGGAACGTCAGGCCCGCGTTGCGGAGGAGAGCCTCATTCCAGAAATCCATTAGCTAATCCCAGGGAACGTAATTAGAGCTGCCATTTTGATTGAGCGCACACCTCACAGTCCAAATGAATAACACTATCAATGTTTAATTAGAGTCTCACACAGCCCGTGGCTCCGAACGCAATCATACACTCCGTCTGCTGCGGCCTGGCCGGGGGGGGTTCGGCTCTCTCTGGGGGGGGGGTGGAGGGTTTACGGGGGGCGGGGGGCAGGGCCGGGACCCTCGTGCACATCAGCGGAGGTCTGTCATCAGAACGTAATTTGGTGGAGGCTCCGCTCCTTGGCGAATGAAAGAGGGGGGAGCGTTACAGAAAGTTCAGTAAAGGGTAAAGATATTTATTCTCCTCCTTTTCCAGGGAGGCTGACAGCCCCATATAAACACCCGGGAGCGCCGCCACGTCCCAGCGGTTGGGAGCGCCGCTCGCTCGGAAAATCCTGTGAAACCCGAAACTAAATTAGCACCAACCCAGGGAACTACAAGCCCTGAAACCTGACTCACATACTACAGGACACACAGAACGGACTGTAGAGGAGTCTGTGATGTCACAGAGCTGAATCAATCACAGGGTCTGCGATGTCACAGAGCTGAATCAATCACAAAGTGTGATGTCACAGAGCTGAATCAATCACATAGTGTGATGTCACAGAGCTGAATCAATCACATAGTGTGATGTCACAGAGCTGAATCAATCACATAGTGTGATGTCACAGAGCTGAATCAATCACAGTGTCTGATATCACAGAGCTGAATCAATCACAGGGTCTGCGATGTCACAGAGCCTAACCAATCACAGGGTCTGTGATGTCACAGAGCCTAACCAATCACAGGGACTGTGATGTCACCATCTACATCATTATCACTGAATCTATATCACAGCACTGCGGAAGCTGCACAGCAGTTGGAGATCAGGTCCGGCGGGCCTGAGCAGACTGACGCCTGTTCTCACTGACACTGACAGACATAACACCAGCACAATCCCTCCGCCCACCTCCCTCGGGCGTGTAGTCTGCATATGCGCGCAATCCCAGGAATCTTAAAGGCTATTTTTTCCTCGTAATGGTTTTATGCAGAGAGAAATGTTCGGGGTCAGCACATCTTAAGTGCTCTGTAAACGAGGGCTTAAGCGAAGGCCCCATGAATCTGACAGAAATCCACGTCTCCGGACAACAGCGCCGGCCTCCCTCGCGGGAACTCTGCTCCGCGTGCAATCCATCGTTTCATTTCAGGAACGGACGGCGCGGAGCTGTCGGGCGGGGCGGGGTGGGGTGGGCCAGTACGCGCGTCTCTGATTTACACGCTTCACAGAGCCGCCCGCGTCCTTTTTCACAGGGAGAAACAGGGAAAAACTGGAGCGGGAGACCACCCTCTGGGAGCCTGGTAGCTGGGCACAACGACTGAGGCTTCACACCTGGAAGTGTATGAAGAGGAGGCTTTTTACCACTCTCCTCATGTCTATAATAATCATAATCATGTATTATTTAGCTGACTCTTTTATTCAAAGTGACTAGATTAGACTAAGCAGGGGAAATTCCCCCCCTAGACCAATGTGAGGTTAAGGGCCTTGCTCAAGGGCCCAACAGCTGTGTGGATCGTATTGTGGCGACACTAGGGCTAGAACCAACAACCTTCCGGATCCCAGTCAAGCGCCTTAGGCACGAGGCTACAGGCCTCCCCGTGTCTGAGTCCAAGACTCCTCTTAAAACTCTCCTGGTGAAGGCT
>NC_083762.1:75956904-75961904 GCF_963514075.1 Conger conger
CGGGCAGCCCTGGGTTACACCTAGCAGCACGAGCGACACACAACACAAAAACCGTAACCCTCTCACAGCGCACCAACACCACCTGTGGGGCGGATAGAGAGAGGAGAACGCAGGAAGGGGAGGGAGGGGGAGGAGGGGGGGAGAGCGCAGAAACACTTAAGAGGGACTGCCTGCCACCCTCTCAGAGGTCTGAGGCAGCAGCCTGTAGCACTCAATCACGCGGCAGAAGAGCGGCTGATTAATTAAGAGCGGGGAGAAGCACTCCAGCACTCACCCGGGCGACGCTAAAAGCTTTTCTCTCCCTCATATCATTATTTTGATAGTGAGCCGGCGGTTGGCGCGGAGGTGAAACGGCCGCCTACGATGGCGGCGGCGACCGCGGGCCGCAACTCTCTCTCTCTCTCGGAGGAGGAGAGGGGAAAAATCGTTTTCTCTTTAAAAAAGAAACGTCTCTCAGGCGCGGCGTTTAGGCGAAGCCCAGAGTGTGGACAAGGGGGGGGGGGGGGGGGCGAAGGCGTGTGACCCCCCCGAGAACACGGACGAGGGCCGAACGCCGCCCGCCGCTTTCTGTTCCGAATCGCGAGGAGAACACGCCGATTATGCAGCAGCACTGACACTCAGGGAAAGGCCCCCCCTCTGTGTTCAGTGTGGGGTTAATGAGTAGAGTTGCCCTCTGTGTTCAGTGTGAGGTTAATGAGTAGAGCTGCCCTCTGTGTTCAGTGTGGGGTTAGACAGTAGAGTTGCCCTCTGTGTTCAGTGTGGGGTTATACAGTAGAGTTGCCCTCTGTGTTCAGTGTGGGGTTATACAGTAGAGTTGCCCTCTGTGTTCAGTGTGGGGTTAGACAGTAGAGTTGCCCTCTGTGTTCAGTGTGGGGTTAGACAGTAGAGCTGCCCTCTGTGTTCAGTGTGGGGTTAGACAGTAGAGTTGCCCTCTGTGTTCAGTGTGGGGTTAGACAGTAGAGTTGCCCTCTGTGTTCAGTGTGGGGTTAGACAGTAGAGTTGCCCTCTGTGTTCAGTGTGGGGTTAGACAGTAGAGTTGCCCTCTGTGTTCAGTGTGGGTGTGCTGACCAAATGATTGGCATTTCTGTGTTTTTCGGTGTTTAAATAATTAATCGGTCAATCTTGGTCCTATATTTGAATGGGATTAATCGGACGGATAAACTGTGTTTTTCTCTGAGCTGGTTGCGTTATTTATTTATTTATTTTTTAAAGCCAGCTACTTAACCCAGTTCGAATGGAAATTAGCATCTCAATAACTACAATGAACAAAATCCATCACACCTACATGCACACAAGTCAGTCATATTGGCCTCGAAATGGTCTAATGATTTTCTCAAAGATGCTTGTTGTTAACATGTAACAAGAGGAACCCTGAAAACCGTCGGTTGGCAGCATTCGATAGTGATGTCTGGCTGAAAATCTATTTACTTCCACAACCAATAATAGCCTGGATGATAAGGGAGATACACCATAAAGTCAACAAATACACACCTGAAATTCAGAAATATCTTTTTGAAGACTAAATTGATAATCATTCATGCCAGCGATTTGATATAATACGCAGTGACAATACACAAACCTTTTGGAAATAGATTTTCTGAAAGTTTTCTGAAAGCTGTAACTGTAAATGTTTGTGTTTAACATCTCAATAAAAGGCACAGCGCGAGGGCAGGGCTGGAGAGAGTGCAGCTGCCTCTCGGTGCTGAGAGGAGATGTGGACCTCCACCCTGTCCCTATTCTTCTTCTTTCATTCTCTCAAGTGGGGGAAACAAACAGAGGCGCTCTGATTGGCCCACGGCGCTGAGGAGGCCGCGGTTGTTATAGTAACTTTTTTTCTTTTTTTGTTGAAAGGGGCAGCTGCACAGGGCTGCGGCTCTAGAGGGCTCTTCAGGAGGAAGGGTGGGGGGGCACAGTGGACCCCCCCCCAATACGCTCCCCGCTCTCCAGCACAAGGACCCCCTTCAAGGGCAGAGCCGCCTTCATTCCCGCCATCGCTCTTCAGGGAAAACAAGGTCGGGAGAGGCTCAGTGTTCCGGCCGGGAGAGGCTCAGCGTTCCGGCCGGGAGAGGGTTTTAGGGAACGCTGTTCCGGGCGAGGGTTTTAGGGAACGTTCGCCATTCCGGGCGAGGGTTTTAGGGAACGTTTGCCATTCCGGGCAAGGGTTTTAGGGAGCGTTCGCCGTTCCGGGCGAGGGTTTTAGGGAATGTTTGCTGTTCCGGGCAAGGGTTTTAGGTAGTGTTTGGCGTTCCGGGCGAGGGTTTTCAGGAAGGTTCGGCATTCCGGGCGGGGGTTTTAGGGAACGTTTCGGCATTCCGGGCGGGGGTTTCAGGGAACGTTCGCTGTTCCGGGCGAGGGTTTTCAGGAAGGTTCGGCATTCCGGGCGGGGGTTTTAGGGAACGTTCGCCGTTCCGGGCGAGGGTTTTAGGGAACGTTCGCCGTTCCGGGCGAGGGTTTTAGGGAACGTTCGGCAGGAAAACGGGAGCATTACAATTCAGAGTCTTCCTTGTTCTCTCCCTATTCCCCCCGCAGCTCGACACCGCAGAACAACACACAGCTCTCTGCCACCGCCCGGCAACCGTGCGAAAATGTGCCTGCAGTTGGAGCAAAGCGTCAACACTCGCTCCCTCAAACACCCTGTCACACGCGTCCTCCGACAGTTCATTACCCCCCCCCCCCTCCCTCCCTCCCTCCCTCCCTCGCCGGTTCCACAACACCGACCTCTCAAGAGCTGACAGTTACATTAAGAAAAACAGAAGTGTTTTCTGCTTGTCGTTTCTCGCCCGGTTAGCACGCGCCGGCTATCGATCGAGCGCCGAACGCGAAACGGGCCTTTCGGTCAGAGATGACGCGCGAGGACGGAGCGGAGCAGCGGGACCAGGGAAGGGAATATGGCGGTAATTAACAGCGCTGTTAAACCGGCGGAGAGGAGAGATGGTGCCGGAGTGGCCTTTTCAGATCGGGTGGGTGGCAGACTTTATTTAATTGCCACGCTCTTTAAATAACCGAGACTTATTAATGACTCTCAGAGTCTCACATCGCCTGCCGTTTATGGCACGACGGATCTCGCACTTTGCAAACTTTTACGGTGACAAACTTTAATTACAGCCACGCTGAAGCCGGTGGACTTTCTGGAGCGAAGCCCACAGATTTATGCTACTTAACATTACTTTATAATATAAGTTCATCAGCACTTTGTCAGTATGTGCTAACTTAAAAAAAAAAAAATAATAATAATTTTTTATAATGAACGAAATATATATATAAAAAAAAAACCTACTGGATATTACCTTATTCATATTTCCCTGCTTTATCAGACACTGCTAGCAAGGGCGGATTACACCAGTTGCATTCTAACATATTATCTCCAGTCACGGGCGAATATGCACTGAAGAATACAGATTAACACAGAGCAGCTCTGACCCTGAAGTCCACCTGAAAGCACGCTCAGTTTCTGAGTCAACGCGCTGACGCAGACCGCCAGCCTGGCACACGTTCTGTTTCAGTTAATCGCTTGTTGAGTCGTGGGAGCAAACAATGAATCAAATATATTCAAATATATTACAACCCACCTGATATTAGCTTTTTTTTTTTTTAAATATATATTTACCTGCTTTAACAGACACTGCTAGCAAGGGCAATGAACACCAGATGCTGAACACATTATCCACAGTTTTACTGAAGCGGGCACAGGGGCGCTACCACCCGGCAGGCTACCTGGAAACGGGTGGAGCCGACGCAGACGCAGACCTGCAGGGACGTGTGATTGGTCTGAGCAACTGAGGAGAGGAGGGTGTATGAGTCCTCTCTGTGTTGGGCACTATGGCCATTATCGTCATCATCATCATCTTCATCATCAACACCACCATCATCATCATCATCTTTATCATAACCTTCATCATCATCATCATCTTCATCATTATCATCATCTTCATCATTATTCTTATCATCATCATCATCATCACCATCACCATCACCATCATCATCTGCATCTTCATCATCATCACCCATCATCTTCATCATCATCACCCATCATCTTCATCATCATTATCTTCATCTTTATCATCATCATCATCTTCATCTTCATCTTCATTGTTGTTGGGGCCGCTCGTGGTTCACGGGGCTCCGCCCACATTCTGCAGTCAGCCGCACTGTACAGTCCGTAGAGCGTGCAGCAGAAGCTGAGAAACTGGGAGTCTACGTTCCCCGCTCACGGTGTCCCACGTTCCAGGTTGTTTCCATGGCGCTCACGGTGTTCCACGTTCCAGCTTGTTGCCATGGTGCACGTGGTGTTCCATGTTCCAGCTTGTCGCCACGGTGCACGTGGCGTTCAAGTTCCAGGTGGTCGCCGTGCCGATCGCGGTGTTCCGCGTTCCAGGTGGTGGCTTTAGCACTCAGATCTCTGGCATGGCGCTCATAATACTCCACGTTCCAGGTTGTTGCCTTGACACTTACACCCCATAACCCCCCCCCCGGGTTAATGTCCCGAGTCCAGCCTGTGACAGGGTGGAATATTCCATTCCACAGAGACCCTATCAGCGATGGCAGCGCAGTGAGCAGAGTCTGCAGGGGAAGGCTGCCCTGACTAATTATGCTCTTTAATCAGAGGCAGAGGGCCGCCGTCGGGGGGGGGAGAGGAGATTTGTGGGGCCGGAGCAGTGAGCGTTGGCCCCTCAGACTTTACTGCGGGAAGATGAACACAGAACCGCTGGAGTGGGACTCCATTCCACATGAACACGCTGTCCTGGGCTCTGGGGCGCTCCATCACCGGGACGTTTCAGTTATAAAACCGCCCAAACTGTGCAGTCCAGGGGTCCGCTGGGGTACTGCAGGGGGGGTCTGCGTTCCCCACACACCCGTAACCCCCCCCCAAACTCACACCCACAACCCCCCCCCAAAACCCACCCCAACTCACAATCACAACCCCCACCAAAACCCACCCCAACTCACACGCGCAACCCCCCCCCCCCCAAACCCACCCCAACTCACACCCGCAACCCCCC
>NC_083762.1:75966631-75971631 GCF_963514075.1 Conger conger
CTTATTCCATTCCCCGCGCAAATCATTTCTAGATCTTTCCCTGTTGAGCTGACGTGGTGAGACTCCGAACGGTCTCAGCCACGCGGGAACTTTTCATTTACTTTGAGAGCGAATGAAAGCAATCCAGGAGAAACAGGAAAAATAAAATCAGATATAATAATTATTATTATTGTTATCATTATTATTATAATGTACTGAGCTTTAAAGTGATGCAACGGCAGTCCACACATTGCAAGGTAATTAGGTTCTCTCATACCGCTTTTCAGACAGACGCGGTTCTGGTTCTGGCTCTGGTTCCGTTCTGGAGTCTCAGAACCTGAGCGCTAGTAATGTAGTCTATGTTAAGAATGGAAAAAGCTTATTTCACAAAAGTTATATAATAAAACAGCAAGTTGTGTAAAGATGTTGGCAGTGAATCTGCTCTTTTCTTATGAAATCAGGAAGCTGTGTGGCGTAATGAAAGCTACAGAAAACGGGAAGAGATTTTTCCATTCGCCAACTTGGAAAATAGGCCCACTGATTGGTTTCGGCTGCAGCGCATATATGATTGTGGAAATTTACCAAACACACACATACACACACAAACACTCTCATTCACATACACTCACATACACTCGCTGTAAATTGATGACATCGCCCAAGCAGATTGTCGGTGTCATTCTGACGCCTGGTGCAATCAGTCATTATTCAGTCACCCCCATCTGCAGCTCAATGGCAATTAACCCCAGGGAAAAGGTTAAAAATACCATCGTTATGCACTTCAGAAAGTTCAGAGTGCTGCCGTCTCAAAATGACAAAGTCACGGACCATCTGCAAGAGATTCTGCTTCAAAAAATTCTCACCAGAGAAAAGCACCAAATAATTACACAATCCCCTCCAGAAATGAGTTGTGTAATACTGGGGGGGGGGGGGTGTTCGAGAGGGAGGGGGGCGGGGGGGGGGGGGGTGGAGTCATCAGCCATTCAATTAAAAAGGGAGTTCCAAATGAGATCAATTATCAAGCCACATTACCATTGCCCTTGACCAACTCTCATCAAAGCAACATTTTCATACGCTATTAATAGACTCAATTTCAATTAACACTAATTATCCCGCACAATCACGGCGTTATTAATGCGGTGTACGTTGCGCGGGGAGACCGGAGAGGAGCGGGGAGACCGGAGAGGAGCGGGGAGAGGTTCGAGAGCAGCAGCTGGGAAACCCACGCCGCCGTTTCCCCATTACGGGCACGCCACCGCGCCTCCGTGGCCAAATAGCCGCTCCGTCACTAACGGCCCAATTAGAGGGGAAACGGAGGGATCCGTCAGAAGGCCACTTCCCGTGAAATTAAGATTCTTCATTTCTGAACTGCCATCTTTTTTTGGGGACGGCCGGTCTCAGAAATGAGAAGTGGCAGGTGTCGGTAAGACGGGTTCTATCCGATTCTGACCCGGATGTGATCCCACAGCCCTTGAGCAAGGCCCTTAACCTGCATTGCTCCAGGGGAGGATCGTCTCCTGCTCAGTCTAAACCCAAAGGACATGTAATGCAACGCGACTGCCGATTCAGCCGGGGGCAAATCCAACTGGGCTCCAGAGCAGCAGCATCACATAGCAACATCAGCCCCACGTTGAGGGGGAGAGAGGGGAGAGAGGGGGTGCCCCATGTTGAGGGGGAGAGAGGGGAGAGAGGGGTGCCCCACGTTGAGGGGGAGAGAGGGGGTGCCCCATGTTGAGGGGGAGAGAGGGGAGAGAGGGGTGTCCCATGTTGAGGGGGAGAGAGGGGAGAGAGGGGTGTCCCATGTTGAGGGGGAGAGAGGGGAGAGAGGGGGCGCCCCACGTTGAGGGGGAGAGAGGGGAGAGAGGGGTGTCCCACGTTGAGGGGGAGAGAGGGGAGAGAGGGGGTGCCCCATGTTGAGGGGGAGAGAGGGGAGAGAGGGGTGTCCCATGTTGAGGGGGAGAGAGGGGAGAGAGGGGTGCCCCACGTTGAGGGGGAGAGAAGGGGTGCCCCACGTTGAGGGGGAGAGAGGGGGCGCCCCACGTTGAGGGGGAGAGAGGGGAGAGAGGGGTGTCCCATGTTGAGGGGGAGAGAGGGGAGAGAGGGGTGCCCATGTTGAGGGGGAGAGAGGGGAGAGAGGGGTGCCCCACGTTGAGGGGGAGAGAGGGGAGAGAGGGGTGCCCCACGTTGAGGGGGAGAGAAGGGGTGCCCCACGTTGAGGGGGAGAGAGGGGGCGCCCCACGTTGAGGGGGAGAGAGGGGAGAGAGGGGTGTCCCATGTTGAGGGGGAGAGAGGGAGAGAGGGGGTGCCCCATGTTGAGGGGGAGAGAGGGGAGAGAGGGGTGCCCCACGTTGAGGGGGAGAGAGGGGAGAGAGGGGTGCCCCACGTTGAGGGGGAGAGAAGGGGTGCCCCACATTGAGGGGGAGAGAGGGGGGCGCCCCACGTTGAGGGGGAGAGAGGGGTGCCCCACGTTGAGGGGGAGAGAGGGGAGAGAGGGGTGCCCCACGTTGAGGGGGAGAGAGGGGAGAGAGGGGTGCCCCATGTTGAGGGGGAGAGAGGGGAGAGAGGGGTGTCCCATGTTGAGGGGGAGAGAAGGGGTGCCCCACGTTGAGGAGGAGAGAGGGGAGAGAGGGGTGCCCCACGTTGAGGGGGAGAGAGGGGCGCCCCACGTTGAGCGGGAGAGGGGGGAGAGAGGGGTGCCCCACGTTGAGGGGGAGAGGGGGGAGAGAGGGGTGCCCCACGTTGAGGGGGAGAGAGGGGGCGCCCCACGTTGAGGGGGAGGGAGGGGGAGAGTGGGGGCGTCCCCACTTTGAGGGGGAGCGAGGGGGAGCCCCCACTTTGAGGGGGAGAGAGGGGTGCCCCACTTTGAGGGGGAGGGAGGGGTGCCCCACGTTGAGGGGGAGGGAGGGGGCTTCCTCAGGGACTGGAGGGCCGGCCGCACTACGGCGCAGCCTTTCACGGCGAACGTTTCAGAAAAGCAATTAACTCATAAAAAATGTCAAATATAATAACCATAATAAGCTGAAAGAGCTTTTTAAAAGCAAAAGTCCGGAGACGGGCTTACTCCGGGCTGCGGGCATGACGATTGGCTCCCTCAGCGCCATGAAGTCCAAATTGCACACACTTCTCCTCGCAGCGAGAGCGAACGCAACCGACTGAGGAGAAAGGACTGTGAAAAGCGGCCCGTATCCTGTAACCTGCAATAACGCCGTATAACAACCGTGACTCAAATCTCAGGGGCAGACTCGCAAATTGCTTCAAATTACTTCTGATTCATCGCCTATTGTTTAGCTGGTCAGACGCCGGCGTCTGTTAAAAAAAAATATAAAAAAGGCGGCATTACGACCGATTCTCTAAAATAGTTATGCAGAGTAGATAATTGCGCATTCCGCCCAAATTGAATTTGACTAGCAATTAGCGAAGAGGCTACGCTCCAGAGCAGATAGCGCATCGCGAGTTCAGACGGCAGACAGGAACGGCAGGGCAGGGCGAATTCTGAATCAAGCCGCTAACTCCTTACAAACCAGAGTGAGTTTGGCAGAGCGTTACTCCATGACGACTGTAAGCCCAAATGATGTGGAGCACAACATTATCAGACACAAAGGTAAACCACTGGGCAGCCTGCGGCCTAGTGGCTAGGGTACGTTGCCGGGCCCCGGAAGGTTGGTGGTTCAAACCATGGTGAAGTCATGATAAGATCCACACAAGCCCTTGAGCGAGGCCCTTAACCCCACACTGCTCCAGCTTAGTCTAATCAACTGTAAGTCGCTTTGGATACAATGCTACAATGCTAAATATCTTATCACCCAAGGACCGCCCACCGTGAGGGCAGGAAGCCGATTGGTCGATGCAGGACACAGAGCAGGAAGCGCACTGCACAGAATCAGAGGGGCTTTGTAACATTTAATCATTTACCACACGGTCATCTGGAAAAGCGGAATCGTGGTCCAAAATGTCCGCCGGTGATTGGACGGTGTTCAGGGGCGCCTTTGTCTTCCGAAAACTACAGCTGCCTGCCACGGTCAACGACATAACACAGAGAGGCCAAGCCGCCATGAGCATTTCGGGAACCACTCTGAGGAAACCGGCCTTCTGGAGCCGGTTTCTCTGCCGCTAGCGGATCTGCAGAATTCGCGGGAACGCTTAGCGACCCTCGCTCCCACTGTCACCCTCCCCGTCCTCGTGTAGCCGTCCCAGAAGTCCACACTCACATCCCAAGCTGCATTTGCGTCGAGCGTAAAAGGCACGCCGTCGGTCGGAGACAGGAGGAGAAAGAAAGGAGGCTCATTCCGCCTCATCTCCCCGTCCGTCCCCCCGGCGTTCCCACTCTCACTCCGCATGCGTTTCAACACGTACATTCAACAACAGTGCAAGTCATAATCTCCAAAACGATTTGCATTCTTCGCATGCATTCTTCTTCTTCACCGAGTGGAGTTTTATTTTCAGAGGTTAATGGAGTTCTCTCTCTCCCTTTCATTTACCTGGGAACGGCTCTTCACTTTCCCCCGCGAAATGACACGCCCGGGAAACTTCGACAAACAGTTTACAGAAAAGCCAGCATTCTGCGTCTGGGTAGTGTAAATACGGACTCGCTCGCACACATGCAACCGGGTGCTGACAGACGGCAACCTGCACAGTAAAGATCGCAGGCAGGATACAGTACATGCATCAATGTGAGTGACATGCACGCCGTGTGTGTGTGTGTGCGTGTGTGTGTGTATGTGTATGTGTGCGTGCGCATGTATGTGTGTGCGCACGTGTATATCTATGTGTGTGTGTGTGTGTGTGTGTGTGTGTGTGTGTGTGTATGTGTATGTATGTGTGTGTGTATGGGCATCCACATTACAGGATGTGACCTTAGGTTTGTGTTTTACTCCTGAGTTAGAGCATAAATTTTCAAACTTCATACGAAACCTATAACTCCCTGATAAAAAAAATGCTGATTCAATACACAGAACTTTGACTCCCAAAGAGAGACAATACCTTATCGCATAAAAAAAACTCACCTGCGTCGCCATGGCGAC